>NC_061109.1:91467469-91492874 GCF_015104395.2 Macrobrachium nipponense | reverse complement strand
GTGCTGACGAACATCAGCGCCATAACCTCGGCAAAGTTCCTCTGGATCTAGGAAGTCACAGCATCTTGCAGAGTAGGGCCGTTAAGCCCTTCGAACAAGAGCATATTCCGAGAACCTTCCTCCTAAGAAGGGGGAACAGCGACAGCCCTCTTGGTCTTCTCCATCCACTTGCGCATACGTCCTGGCCGGTCCAAGAACCGTGCCTGGCACGTAGGGCGTCGTGGTGGGATCATGAGGGGCGCACCCCTCATGATCACTCCTCAATACCTCGCTCCTCCCGGTGTAACCCGAGGTGGTTGAAGGTACGGGAGAGGCAGACCTGACGCTCCCTCCTCGCTCGCTGGCAGAACCAGCAGGCTTGGAGGGCTGCAGGCGATCGTCAACCCGCGGTGGCGATCGAGCTGCAGGCCTGTCGAACCGTCTCGCTGTGGAGAACGGCTGGACTGAGCACAGCGGCCCCGATCTCGAGTGTCAAAAGCGCTGGTGCTGGTTGCGTATCTGATCGCTCTCTGTGAGAGCGACGGTCAGGCGACCTGCAGGCTCCACTGTCACAGTAGAGACGGTGCTTGTCCTCACGGCACGTCACGTCGCTGGTTCCAGCCGTGGCTGGCACCGGCGAACGGGGGGACCTCATTCCCGCCTCAGCCCGTGGCCGGTCGTGGACCGTCACGTCCCGCGGGTAGCCAGCTGGTGTCGCTGCGAGAGCGAGAGCTGGTCTGGTGAGAGTCGCATGAGCGGCTGTCACCAGTCTTCCGCCCCGTGCCGTGAACCTAACGCTGAGCGGGCTCAGAGGTCTGGTTCCTGGCTGCACGGTCGCTGGTAGGCGACCGTACACTCGGTACCTCCCGCGAACGAGAGGCCGAGACGGACCCTGATGCAGTGGCAGAACCACTGACACCAGGCGAGGAAGTACCGGTGTTAGCCGGTACCCCTCTGGTCCCCGTAGTCTTCTTCCTTGCGGAAGAAGAGACGGGCCCCGCTCCCGAAGGAGCAGGAGGACCAGCGGAAGGAACCCTCCTCCCGTCCCACCAGTGAGACGGGTCCCGAGAAGCTCCCGAGGAGGCTTCTTAGGAGGGAGAAGGCAACCTTCTTCTTCGGCTGTGAAGCCTTAGAAGTCGAAGGGAAGAGGCGGCAGCCGACGACGATGAAGAAGATGAAGACGACGACGACGACACCTTCCTCCTCTCTTCGTCAGCTTCCTCAGGACAGACGTAAGATCTGCTATCCAGGGCGGAGCCGGGGCTGCTGTAGCCGAAGCCACAGGGCCCGGACGCACCTGTACAGACAGACCAAAGTCTGGGGTAGTACCAACCACGAACAGGGACGACGTCAGCAGGTATGGGCATCTCAGGAACAGCAGGCACAGCCAGCACAGCATCGGTAGGGACAGCCAGCGCAGCAACGGCAGGACAGCCAGCGCAGCAACGGCAGGGACAGCCAGCCGCAGCAACTGCATGGACAGTCAGCCCAGAATCGGCAGGTACGGCAGGCAGCACCGGAAACACAGGAAGTGGAGCAGCAGCCAGCAACATCCTGGTACCGGCGGCAGGTCCAGGGGCAAGCTCTAGGTGGCAGCGGAAGTGTGGTCGCGGCAGCGCCGGCAACCACGAGCGGCGGCGGCACGCCCCCTCTCAATACGGCGAACGGCACTTCACAGCGGCTGTAGGCAAGACTGTTTACCACGTGAGGCGAGTACACCAGGTGAGGAGGGACGTCGTCACCTGGAGCGTGGTCACCACTCCATGGGTGACCGCAGTAGCCAGACATAGAACCGCAGCCCCTGGACACTAGCACGCCCTGCAAAATGGAAGACGCCCATACCTCACCAAGGTCCACCCTCGTGGCAGTAGCACCTGCGGAAATAACAGTAGTAGTGATTAGTGGGGGGAAGTCCCCTCGCGCGGGGGGGGGGGTGGGGGGGGGGGGGTGAGCCCCACACCGAACGAGTGGAAGACCCCGAATACAATTGTCCATCGGGCACCGAGCGCCCTCCCCCGCGCTCGACGGGAGTCGGCGAGGAGAAGAACCCAGATAACCTCCCCCCCCGAAGGGGAAGGGCCATCTGTGGGAGCTGAGCGGGGGGGGGGGGGGGGGGGGATTCTCGTTCCCCACCCCCGCACAGCACCCATGTACCCAACAATAATAATAAGAGCCCGAGAGCAATCGTGCCCTCAGCCCGAATGCAAGGGCATAAGGATCAATTCCCTGACTGAGCGGAAACTTGAACCAAAAATAAATATTGATGCAATCAATAATAAAAGGAATAAAATGAAAAAGAATCTTGCATTACAATTCACTTCACAATGAATAAGGGCTCGGATCGAGCGCATTTGCGCCCTCGGTACCGAGCGCAAGGGTAAAAGGATCCATTCCCGATTATGAACGGAAACCTTGATCCATAATGAATTGATGCAATCAAAATATATATGAAAATGAGAATACTGCGCTTGCGATTTCACTTCATACAAAATAAAAAGGGGGAAAAGGATTCAAAATTCCCGGGAAATAGCCGGGGCGGAAAACATTGATTCCAAGTAAATTAATGCAATCTCAATAAAATATGAAAATGAAAAAGAACTGCACTTGCGTTCACTTCATTCAAATAAAAAGGGGAAAGGATCAATTTCCGGGTAAGAGCGGAAACTGATCCAAAATGAGTATTGCTACAATCAAAATAAATATATGAAAATGAAAAAGAATACTGTACTTGCGATTCCACTTCCATACAGAATAAGTTTTCGTGCCGAGCGCATTCGCTCGGCAACGAGCATACAGGTAAAAAAAAAAATATAAATGAAAAGGGCACTACTTACGATTTTCATCTACACATTTCCAACCAAAATATAAGCTCGGAGCGAGCGCTCTCCCGCCCTCGGCACCGAGCATACACAATACGAGGATCATTTCTGGGAAAAATGAATTCCCGCACTTACGCCCTTCAGTCCCGGCACTCGGGTAATCGGAGGGCGTGGAGAAACCAAGATCCTTTAATTCACAATTGAATTCAATGGAAATAAATATGAAATGATTGTACTTACAATTCAGTTTCACTAGATAAATAGAAAAAGAAAAACACAAACATGCGAAAGCAACGACGATGAAGCGGGCAGAGAGCGATAATACACGTCTACACGCCAGCAGGCCGAAAGCAAAAGTGATTTGTATACCTCCCAGTCGCGCGCGCGCGCCTGTCGGACAAGCAGTTAACTACCGAACCCCTTGTTCGAAAGCTTACGACCTATCCAGCTGCCGCTAGTACCTTCCTATTGTAAAAGGACCGAAGGTTTGTATGCCGTGTCGGAACAAACAATAATTTCTGGACATTATATAATACAAGTGCCCTAAATTAAAGAGTAATCAATATGTAAATACATACCTTATATATAGTGTGTAATCCAATAACAGCAACTTTACGTCTTTTGGTAACTAGAATGATATAATATCCCTCTAAAAATCTGATAAAACCAACAATGCCAAAAGCTGAGACTGTTCGTGACAATCCTGACATTTGACGCTGTCCAAACTGAGCCCTGTTACCTTCATTTATCATAGATAACAACTCCTTTATCTGCCGTTGAGTATATTCAACCTGGAAGAAAAGAAATATAATGAAGAGCAAAAAATAAAATATAAAAGAATTAGTATTACCATGTAATGTACTGTAACTAAATTTACTGATTTTGTAGAATAAATCAAAATTCTAAAAAAGTTATTTCTTAATTTTCTAACCACCATATTCCACATCTTACCCTGCTAGATAAGTGTCCAAATAAGCCATTTGCCCTTTTAGCTGATGGGTCTCTAATTGAAGGGCTTAAAATAAAAAATGGATTTTGAAAAGCATGGGATATATGGATAATTTGGATGCTATCACCTAGTGACCACTGCTGAGAAATTTGAGAGATATTAAAGCATATATTCCTCAATTTCTAAAATATGGTCTCCCTAAATAGTCTGCTTACAGTGTGCCTTGTAACAAATCCGCAGGCAGAACTAAAGTTTTCCTGTAACTTCACTTCAATGCCAGATGCATGTTATCATCATTTACCTTTTTATCCATTCTTTATGCTCACTTATGATATGTATAACTGACCAACTTTCAAACTCCTCCACGGTCTAGTTAATATTTTTTTGTTTCAAAATACACAATTACTTTTCTGTGGTAACAGTCACCTCCAGGTGTGCCATAGAAGTATGCATCAGGGTCACAAGTGCTCTAAGTGGTGAAAACTGACATTATTCTACGGCTGTTATTTGGAAAACATCTGTGGTGTTGTTACTGCAAATCTGGCTGTAGTCTCCATCATAATAATTCTGAATAAGTTATTTTTCCCAAACAATTAGGTACATACTATTCTTCAATTGTTTCTGCTTGTTAATCATTCTGTGGAAGGAATCACCCATGACTTGCAAAATTTTGCCCTTCTTGTATGTGAGTTTATTTACCACCTTGGACACCAATAAGTAACTTAACTATTGGGAAATGTTCTGGTATTGTTTGTTTGAACAGCCCGCTCTTCTACAGTTTTTGAAAGAAGTGTTAGATCCAACTTCCCAGTTAGAGTGGAACCTCGGTTTTTGTACGCCCTGGTTTTCGTATGATTCAATTTTCATAGACTATTTCAGACAAAATTTTGCCTCATGTTTCATACGTTTCCTTGGATTTCGTACACTTGGAAACACTCCTTCTGGGGCCTAAATGCACTTTTTGTTATAAAACTATTAAAATACTCAAGTATAAGCATTTTTACAGGATTTTTTTGAGTTCCAACTATCAAAACAGGCAGTTCTAAGTGTTTTTTAAGGTGGTTTCAAGTATTCATGGATTTTAACTATTCGCGGGGGTCTGGTAACCATTCCCTGCGAATACGGGGGGTTTACTGTATACACTAAGATGATCAAAGAAATACCATACAGTTATTTAACCCTTTCACTGCACACATCTACTCAGTCATCAAAATGTCTCATCCATGATATGGGACCAATCTCCTCAGTCATCATTCATTTGGTTCTAGTCAGGCAACTCTTCTAGGCTATTTAAAGCCCTACTTTTGGCTTTAAAGGCGGCCTTTCTCTTCCCATCCCTTTCAAGTTTATCTAGGTGAGATTTCGAAATCTTCAATTTTTTATCATCCCAGTCCTTGCATTCATCACACATTTGCTCATTACATATTTTCCCCCTACAATTAGAACATATAGTATGTGAATCATATGAAGACTCTGTAAGTCTAGTCTTACATCCTTCACCACTATAACAAATACTGGAAGAGCTAAAGTTTGACATACCAAGGTCCAAAAAGGCTAAGAAAACCTGAACTAAAAGCTACACAAGCTTAAAGGTTACACCAAACTAAGATTACTTCACCGAATTCCTGGAAAATATTAACCAAAAAACCAATGACGCGCAAAATAAGGTGCTGCATACATTCGATGTTTAGTTGGAGGTTGGCAGAAATGAACTGAGCTCTTCTGATTTGTTGTTCTTATTGGTCCCAAATAGTGGGTGGGCTAGTCACCTACACAAAACCACTAAAAGCACTACTGTGATTTTTAACAATTACGCTGCTACACAAGTTGAAACTACAGCTATGTAATTACCTGGTAAGTTACTTTTATGAAAACCATGGTACATAAATCAAGTGAATCACTAGCGACACAACTATCATAACGGCAAACAAAACAACTGTAATTACAGTAGAGTGAACTCTCAATTTGTTACTAGCTTTACCCACAGTACTATTATCATAAGCCAATAATATTAGACAATTTTGATTTTGATACTTATTATACATTGCCTTTTAACACTGATAGATAATTTAAAGTTACTGAAAAGGTAAATCAGGGTAGTCTTTCTTTTTTACTAAACATTGCTGTGTTCTTAGTTCCAGTTGAGCTTGACTTATGAGCCTTGTTTACTAGAGGCCTTGGTAGTATAATACTCCCCCACTTTTACACTATATTAGGTTCCACAACCTGCTGCAGAAATGACAAAAAATGACGGAAATGCAAAAATCTCCTCTTAAAAATCATTATAACTGGCTTATAACTGCCATATACCAAGTACCCCATAATCTAAAATGCTTATAACTGTCTATTTTAACATTTCACAGCTTAATTTGATAGTTCAAGCAAAAATATACCTTAAATTATCATACTAAAACAATCTAATATCATTTAAAACAAAAATATTACACCCCACACTATCATCTCAAAAATTCCTAAGATATCTTAGATTAGTACTACCCTATTACAACTATTACTCTTGAGTATATGTCCCCTAAAATGCTGAACCCGTTGTAAGCCGGGGACTGCCTACAAATTAAATAAATCTCTCCTACAGAACATTTGACAACTAATCAAGCAACCCTGTACTGTTCAGTATACATAAGCAGTTTTCTCCCATAATACTGAAGTATCAATCCTTTTAAAATTATCACTAATTTGCTTTTTTTGTATAACAACACTTATAATGTAGATGTGTATCTATTAAGGTCACTCCAGGTTGGGCCCTGGACTGAGCATAATCATTATAGGTGTATGAGTCTCTCTCTCTTTCTCTCTCTCTCTCTCTCTCTCTCTCTCTCTCTCTCTCTCTCTGTAATGGTAATGTAAGATGTATTTGAAATTATATTACTGTAATGTTTTTTAAGATAAAGCATGTTGTACAATATTTAAAATATTTGCTACTTATTTTCATTATATTTTCAAGTATATTTTTACTGGAAAATAAAATGAAAATAAATAGCAAATATTTTAAATTTTTTACAATATGCTCTATCGTAAAAAATATTTACAGCAATATCATTTTGAATACATCTTACATTACCCTGAGAGAGAGAGAGAGAGAGAGAGAGAGAGAGAGAGAGAGAGAGAGAGAGAGAGAGGGAGAGAGGAGGAAGTGAGTGATAGTGAGAGAGAGAGATACCGTATTTTCTGCCCTCAGTATGGGGCCCAACCTGGAATGAGCTTAATAAATGCATAACTACACTATAAGTATATGCTGTAAATAATTTTTATCATAAAAATCAGATTTAGTCACATACACATTACAAAAAATGAAGTAATTAGAGAATAGTGTTACTCTACAATAAAAAAATCTGTAAATTAGTGAAGTTTCCCATGGAAGAATGAATAATGTGTTCCAAAAAAATCCATGACAAAGTGGACCGCGGAAATGTGAAATGTGTAAAACGGGGGAACACTGTATCTTATAATCTAACTTAAGGAATTTGTGATAATGATAGTTCCCCAGTTATCCTTAATATCGGAGTTTTTTCCAATTTTAAAGAAATACATTCATGTGGATCTATTTCCAATGGGTATTACTTCACCGTTAATGACATCACAGGCGTCGACCATTTGTCATGATGCTTACTGTATATTTTTCCTAAAGGAATACAAAAGTATTTTTTTATAATGGTGAGCTTTGTTAAACATTTTAAAATATTGAAGATACTGATTCTACACATTTTTGGTATGATAATTACAATAATTACTTTTTATATTTATGAACCAACTATGTTACTTACTTCAGCTGATAGTATTATTTACTTTACTAAATTGAGGGTTGTCTTATACAGCGAACATGCCTCTACAGTAGACTCCCTGTATTTACAGGGGATGGTTACCAGACTTCCTCCATGAATACCTAAAATCTGCGAATACTTAAAACCCTTCAAGAAATGCTTAAACTGCCTATTTTGATAATTAAAAAAAAAAAAACTCTAAAAGTGCTTGTATGTACTTGAGTATTTTAAGTTTTATCACAATAGGTGAATTTTATGCAAATAATGGCTAAACATACATGGTTCATAGATATATCCATGAGTAGGTAAGTCCATGTATAGTGAGGGTTGACTGTAAAACTACATTTTTATATGAAAAATAGGGGGCTGTCATATATGCTGAGTCCCCTTATACTCTGGCATATATGGTATATGTATATCATTTGCATATGTGATCACTCTACTACTACAATAAAATATAACATAGTAGTAAAGTGTAATATTATAACAGTCATGTAAATAAAGAATAAAAGGAGAAATATAAAAGATGATAAAATTAGTTACTTATACAATTGGCAGGAGACTGATATCATTATTAGTGGCAATAACAGGCTGGCAGTGAAAATTTTAGTGACGACATTAATTAGCAGCCACTTTGTTCCGCTCACTAAAATACATAGGAATACATGAAAGGAAGGTTTGTAATTTATGTGAATCAACTGAGTTTAATATAAAGGAACACCTGCAAACTACAAAATGAAGTAATACCTTATCATCAGTAATACTAAGGGCATGAGGTTCAGTACGATCTATCTTCAGCACACGAAATTTGGTCTGGGTGTTGTTTGAGCCAATAAGATAGAGTCTCTGAAAAACATGGAGAAAAACAGAATATGAAGTCAAATCAAACTGGGAATAAGTATGGTTATGTAAATATTTTTATAAACTATAGCTTGTCAGCTTATTTTGTTCTTATGTAACTTTAAAATAATCAAAGAACAATAAAAATTCTATCAAACCTAAGTAACAATATTTACTTATTAGATTAATATTATAGAATTTTTGGATATCCAAAGAAGTCAGGAACAACAACTTATGATTGTGCTTTATTTTCATGGATGCTTGCAAGATACCACATTTTAGGAGCAGGCCTGGTAGGCTAATGGGTTAGTGAGACACTATTTATGGTAAAAGAGCATGTTTCAAGCTTAAACTACTATTTTGAGAACAAGAAATTATGTTAAGCATACTTTTTTGCTATGAGAATACCAGTCTTTTTTTACCTTTCTATATGGAATACCTTTGGTGAAAGCTGGTCCAGTCACTGAAGCTTGATAACTAGGTAGATGAATAACAGTAAATGAGTGAGGCAGCGTTGAACACACCACATGATTGCTGTTATTGTTGATTTCTCAACTATTTTTCTGGGGAACTGGTTAATAATTTTGGCTTTTTTAAGGTTTACAATTACTGTGATTATGATGGATTGATGATCCATAAAATCTCCTCTAGAAAGAATGATCAGCAAGTGTCCTAGATTTGAACTAAAGTGTTGTAGGTTCTTGTTGCTTATGGTAAACAACCCTCATTTCACGCTTGGCCTGCAGAGGTCAGTAATGAAGGCCATCTTTCAAGAGTTGAGTGTGCCTCTATGGATCAAGGAGAAAAAGGCAAGGAAGGATCTGTCTGTGTTTCCCATGGGTAATAGTACCCCACCAGTATTGCCCTTTCCCTCTTCTGTACTTGCCTTGAACCCTGTTACTTCTGTTGGGATAGTTTCAGCCAATTCTCCCTTTGCTGAGTCCAAAAAGATTATGTGTAGATTATGTGGCTCTCCCTATGCCTGGTGTTGGTTACTGGTGCACCTATCATTCCTACCATTACCACTTCAGTTCCTGCCTGCCTCACCAGCCTCTGATAGTATTACTCTGAAACATCTCCAGAAGATGAATGAGCGGCAGAAGACATTGCGCCCTCCTGGAATACTCGGCTTCAGTCGAAAGTTCCCAGCACTGATCAGTCTTGACAGATCCCTTCACTTTGACCTTAGATTCCTGCCTTTATCGAACCCAAATCCACTATAGTCATGGATAATCCTGCTCTTGTCACTATCCCTGCTGCTCTGACAGTTCCTCCTTTCCTTCACAGATATCTGCCTTGATTTTGTCCTAGGTGGAAATAGGAAAGGACATAGAAACCCAAAATTGAGGGCAGTAAAAAAATCTACACCTTACTTTGGCTTCCTCCTCATCCTCCTTCTTCTTATTATCTTCATTTTTCCCCATCTCTGAATCAACAGAGGTATAGGAAAAAGCCCAAGAGACTGCCCTCCACAAGGAGACTAGCAAAACTTCTTGCATCTACTGCTCTTCTGCTGTGAGTGATCATTCCACAAGGCAAATCATAATCAGTCTTAGGAGGACTGAAACTGCTAACTTTAAGTTTTTAACCGCCAAATGCAGAAGTATGGTAGCAATTATTTGAAAGGAGGGTTTGTCTGACATCTAATTGGTTGCTGCCATCCATCTCAACAGGGAGTCTGTTATGACATTGAGCAATCCTGTGAGGTGGACTACTGACAAATGTCACTTGAAAAGAGACCATGAACATGGTTGTGCTTTTTGAAAGCAGGGCTAACTGGCAGCTTTGTGAACCTGTAGACACAAAAAGACAGTCAACCATTGTGTTGAACCACAAAGCAGTGGAGAGGCTGCTCAACCCAAGTTGCGTGGGCTGCGACACTTTCCATGGCTAATGACAGTTGGGGCAGTGCCTGCAACATAGGAACAGCCATGCTCAAGAAGGCCAGAAGACAGATTAGTAACTAAGATAGCTCCAGAGAACCTTGCTTGTTTTCCAGGAAAGCTCAGACTCTTCTTCATATGCATCTAAAGAAACAAAAACTTGAGAAGAGTCAAGGCCAATCCCTTCTTATGAAGGTGTGCCCGTGACTAGGAGTGAAATCATTCACTCCTAGTCACGGGCATACCTTCTTAAGAACAGATTGTCCTTAACTCTTCTCAAGTTTGTGTAAACGTACTGCATCTTGCAACTGAAAAGGTAGAGAGGAAACAAATTCTGCCCATACCAGGTCCAAGGTTACAACTCCAACTGGAACCAACAAAGTGACAAGTTCTGACTAGAATAAAACTTCAGATCAAAATATAACAGGAGGCTCCAATATCTTCCCCTGATGATACTGATAATTCTTGGCAAGATGTCTCAATGTGCATTTCCTGTCCTGATGATAAGTATCTAATTAATGAGAGAAAAACCATATCAAAGTTAAACGTGGAGTTTAGAAACAGGGCAGCATTCCTTAATGCAGAATGGCCCTAATACCACCTTCACCAGAAATGGAGAAATCTCAAAAGGAAACTGTTCTTTCACCTGGAAATATAGCATTAAAAACTATAGATGACACTCTGTACAAGGTCAATGGAAAATGGACTTTGAATGCTTTGGGTGTACATATATTTAAAACTATGTAAACTGCATTTTTATTGCGTTTTTCATAAAAAAACCTTCAGCTATTGTTTACTCTATATACACTAGTAAGGTTTGATATTTAAAGACCAATTTTATGGTCTAAAATAATAATTGAAAATCATTAAGAAAACCTTACATTTAGTCCTTTCAGTGTCTTGAAAACAATGTAACCTGTATTTCTATAGCCTTTCATAAAAAACCCTCCAAATTTTTACCAATCAGCTGTTTGGAACAAACGAGAGAGAGAGAGAGAGAGAGAGAGAGAGAGAGAGAGAGAGAGAGAGAGAGAGAGAGAGAGAGAGAGAGAGAGAGAATTTGCCTGACCCTTAACTAACATCAAAAGCCTTGGAATTTCACAGAACTGTGGAAATTCTTACCTAATTTTTCTACTTATTCAAATGCAAAAAGTTCTTAATTTTAGCATGGAACATATGGAAAAATGAATGACAAAGTAACAAGTTTATGTACAAAACTATACAAAAATAAACATACTATACTGTTAATACTATGCATAAAAAAAAATCTCTCTTATCTCAGTGAGGGAGAGAAAAAAATACTACTCATCCCAACTGTTAGTGCATGCTAAGCCCTTTAGATACAAGATCTGTTGTTGGTTAAAATCCCACCCTTTTGCTCTACGAATGTAAATCTTATTCCTTCCGTTCAGATCAGCATTCAAAAAAACATGGAAATTTGTAAGAAAACCTTACTTTTATTCCTTTGAGTACCTTGAAAACAATGTATATCTTTCATCTATATTGAGTTTTTCATAAGATAATACCTCCACATTTCTTCTGTTCAGGTTGGCGTCACCTTAAAAACAGTTAAATTAGTATGAAAACCTTACTTTTAATCCTTTGGGTGTCTTGAAAACAACTTATCATGCATTTTTGTTTAAAAAAAAAAAATCCGGATATTGACAATTCTGCTTTTGGATGCATATTTCTTCTGTTTGGATCAGCGTCAGACTGGCGTCCTCTGAAAAACCATCAAAGTAAGAGATCTTTACTTTTAATCCTTTGGGTGTCTTGAAAACAAAGTATCATGCATTTTTATCATTATAAAAACCCCAGACATTGACAATTCTGACGTTTTGGATGTATATTTCTTCCGTTCGGATCAGCATCGGAATGGCGCCGTCTAAAAAACCATCGAAAAACAGAAGAAAACCTTATTTTTACACATTTGAGTGTTTTGAAAACAACATAGCCTGCATTTTTATTAAGTTTTTCATAAAAAAAATGTTATTGTTATAATACAATTAAGTTTGTTCATACTTACCTGGCAGATATATATATAGCTGTATTCTCCGAAGTCCGACAGAATTTCAAAATTCGCGGCACACGCAGTGGGCGGCCAGGTGGTAGTACCCATTCCCGCCGCTGGGAGGCGGATATCAGGAACTATTCCCATTTTCTATTCATATTTTATCAGTGCCACTATCTCCTGAGGGGAGGTGGGTGGGCACTTTAATTATATATATCTGCCAGGTAAGTATGAACAAACTTAATTGTATTATAACAATAACTTTTTGTTCATGAAACTTACCTGACAGATATATATATAGCTGAATCCCACCTTCGGATGGTGGGAAGAGACAGAATAGGATTTTTGGGAAACTAAATTAAGTAGACGATATACATCTTGGTTCCTCACCTGTTAGCATAGCCGACTTCGTGATTACTGTCACCAAAGTCTGCTTCTGCGTTACTAGAGTTGCCAGCGAGGTAGAGACCTGTAATGCTGGTGCGCTCTAGATGATCTGTCAACGGGGGCGTGACCACAATGTGACTAGACCATATGACCATACTTCTGAGGGCAACGAAGCTAAAACCACCACCTGACCTAACCTATCCAAGTTAGTTCCATAACTTCTAGGCTAAAGAAAAGGAACGCGCCTCAAGCGACCAAACCCCTTTCAAAGTTAAAAGCATAACCCTATCCCTTTTCTTATAGGATAGGATTCGTGTTGCTTGCTGCCCCCAATAATATATCTACGGATATGTATGGTCCTAGCGACTTACAGATCTGAAATGTCGTCTTCACATCCCGTCGGGAGTGTGAAGCGAAACACAGAGTTGCTTCGCTAAAGCGTGGCAACTCAGGATGTTACTGAGTGTCATGCTCCGTTGAAATGCTTCCGAGGCCGCGCCCTCACCTCTTGAGCATTCATATTAAGAAAAAATCTCAAATCTTTATGCAAACATAATGAATGAGACTTCTTAAAAGAACTCCTTGACTATAATGCCAGGGTGTTCTTGGACATGAACCAGTCTGATCTTTTAACGGAACACCGCAGATTGTCCGTTGACCTCGACTTTCTATAGTTTTATCAAGATAAAACTTGAGAGACCCGACAGGGCACAGGACTCTAATAATGCCCTTGCCCAATCAATTGTGCCATACCCTTGGTCTCCAAGCCTTCGGGTCAAGGGTTAGACAGGTTTTCGTTTTTATCAAGAACGGAAGGCTTAGAGGACAGACCGCATTATGTCCTTTAAAAGCTAAAACCTCTGATGATGGCTAAAACCTCACTAACCCTCTTTGCCGTGGCTAGAGCGGTTAGAATGTTAGCCTTTCTGGTTCACGTGTATTAAGTTTGCAGAAAGGATAGGTTCGAAATGCTTTTGGCATCAGAAAACTCAGACTACGTCTAAGTTCCATGCCAGAAACCTGCGATCCAGAGAATTTCAAGATCTCCCCAGACCTCAAAGATCGTGAAGCTTTGTTGTTTGACAGAACCGAATCTCTGAGCCTAGAGGCCGTCAACAACATATTTGCATACTCTACAATAGTTAGGACTTCTAGCTTATCTCATACTTCATACGGAAAGATAGAACCATAAAGAAATTCACAGAGGTCGAGGTGAGGAAGGAACAGTCATTTACCCTTCACTATCTCCAGAAATGGCCCCCTCCGATTGAAACACTGAAAATAGGCAGCACTGCTTTGCCTTGGCCAAGAGACTGCCATTAATCTTGAAGATCTTATCGCTTCTCGATAGTCTGAACACCTTCAGACTCGAGAGGAGAGATATTAGATACTTCACTAAGTGACGATGTTAGATTACACGATTCTCTCGGGAAGGGTCTTTGGACAATTCTCTGAATTACCTGACCTCTGTGAATCCAACCTCTTAGAGGCCAACATGTGGAGACAAGCTAATCCTCTAGGATCATGAATAAGGGAACAACTTAAGAGGAAGCTCCTTCGTCTTCAATATTACGAAAAACTTAACGAAAGGACGCCCTCAGTCTCTCCTCAACTTTCGACATACTTCTAAGTGAGGATTACTCAGACGTCAGAACCTCTTGAGGATCGTTACGTTCCGTGCCCAAGCCCATAACCAACTCTCTCTTCTTGAGCTATGAGAGAGCTGAGAAATTATCCAAGATGATTTGGGCCACTACGATCCAAACTCACCCTTCGAGGAACTGGCGAGCCGACCAGTTTGGCTTCCAATTCTTTCAGACAATGTGCCAAAACATCTGTTCCTCTGTTCGGATGTCTGGCACTTTCGCTATCACCCGTGATCCTCAAGCCGTGAGAGGAAAATTAGAATTATTACTGATCTTTGATGTTATTCCAAATTTCTTCGTGAGGAAAAAATGTAGAGGTCTGAATTGCTGTTTATCAGGGAACAAGCTTCTCCAGCGAGGAAATGGTCCCCATTTGCAAACTCATCCATTCCCTCACTCAGCCTGCTTCCTTCCCTAAATAAGGCTGCGCTTTGCATAAGCAGGAGAGCATTATTATTAGTGCTATGCCGCGGTAGATTCGTACAGAATTCTGTTACCGTGCGGTAAACCCGCACCGAACAAGTATAAGAGATATCTTGTTGAAATTATCTAAGTAAACGGAAGGCGTGTTCATTCAAGATTACTAGAAATTTCCTCAACCCGACGCTAAAATCCATGATTGTAGGGCAGAGAGACGGCTTTTTCAGCCATTCCCGCAAGGGAGAAGAGACGTAAACCAACCGCGCATGTCACCGAGCTAGCCGGTACTGCGTAGATCACAGTAACAGCAGCCTTGTTCATCGTCTCGCACTATCTGCCTGAGTTGCCAGCTATCTCCTTTTACGAAGGATAAGGTATGAAATTATCGAGCAAAAGGAAACTCTCAAGCAGGCATATTTAAACGAAAACAAAATTCGCTAAATACAGAAGCTGAGTTGGTGTTGTCGTAACAATACTGAAGAGTTGTTCTTACTCCGAAAACTCTTGGAAGGTTGAAGGGAGTGACAATTAAATACATTAGAAAAACAAGTTCTTTCGGCTTCTATCCGCAGAGGTAAATACGATATGCGTATATGACTTGACCCATGCGTTAGCAAAATGACGCAAAGATAAACTACGTAAGTATTGTAGTAATTTGAACATCGAATTCTCTACTACATCTTTCCTCGACGAGGAAGAGAGAAAGAAAGGAAAACGACTGTCCACGTTCTAATGAATGAGACTTTTTAAAAGAACTCCTTGATTCTTTGCCAAGACTCTTGCCAAGAAAAGGGAGTAATATTCGAATAGAGATCATCAAGAGAGAACCCGAGGATCGAAAAGGACCGTTCAATGTTCTTATGATATTGGACATAAGACTTCCTGGATCTAGTCTACAAGTCTTTTTCTTACTCCCCGGATGAGCCTCTGAAAATGAATGAGAGCTCTTCCGAATTTGTTAATGAGTTTATACCGCTTAACGATAAAACGTTAAAATCTATGTCAAAGAGAACTACCCCATTATGAGGGGTCCCCCACTAAAATGACAAAACGTTTAGTATCTTGACAATGGGGAAAACGTCCTTACTTGACAAAACAATTGGCAGTTTGCTAATAGGGGAAAACCCTTTAACATGACCGAAGGTCACCCAGGAATCCGAGTATATAATCTTCGATTCTCAGAGAAATCGATGAAGAGGCAAGAGGGATCGAAGAAAAAAATTCGGGTATGTCTCTCCGCTAACTCCGAATCCTTCTTTCTTTAAAATTTCTGTAAAGGAATGTCTGTGGAGAGTCTTGAAAAAACCTCTCTTGACGAGCGTTTAGAAAAGCGTCAAGCGTCCTAAGAAACGTCATGAACAGCAAATAAGACCCTGTCTACAAGTCTTTTCTCTCGCAAAGCGTCCTGTCGAGCTTCCACCGAAGCGTCCTGGCGAATGTCCACAAAAGCGTCCTCATAAGCGCTGAAGCATGCAAGGCCGCCAAGAGGCGTCCTGGCGAGCGACCTTGCCAACATCTCAATGTTATGACGAACCGCGTTTTTGCGGATGACGTTGAATATTTTCAAGGGACGTCCTCATGCGAGTCTCCATGGAGAGCCGCACGCTGCTCCTAAGAATGTGTGAACACTAAAGGAAGACGTACGCTTTCGTCTTCAAGACGGGCCTTAAAGACCTTCATACCTTCTTACAAAGACAGTGGCCGCCTGTGCGGCCAACTTGCGTCTTAGTAATGCAAAAGAACATCTCCAGAAACGCCCTCAGCACAGGAACGCCGAGCGTACCGAAAGACACCCTCGCATGGTGCTTGCCGAGCGTACTGGAGAATGTCTCTACTTATAGGACGTCGAGCACCTCCAAAAGCTTCCTCACGTCTAAATTGCCCTTCTTTATGCCGAACCCAGAGACATAAGTTGTTTGACTGTGCAAAGCAGCTTGCCGGACGTCAAACTTATGCTCTTTCGAAGTAAAGCGACGTTACATAACGTATACGGAGCGCCATGAGGAGAGGAGACGAATACTGAGTTGCTCCTCCAAAAAGGTGGAATCAAGAATGTCCTTGATTACCATATTCTTTTGGAATGCTAGCGAGGTTTGAAACAGCTCTAAACTTCATGAGCGTTCACTCGCAGGAGGCTCAAATCACTCTTCTGGCAAGATGAATGAGCCTCCTTAATAATGTATAAATGACGCGTTCACTCGCAGGAGGCTCAAATCACTCTTCTGGCAAGATGAATGAGCCTCCTTAATATGTCCCTTAGGAAAAGAGCCAGTGCATTCTTCGAAAGGGTAAATGTGGTCTCTTCCTGAGCACCACAAAATTACCCGAAGGACCTCTTACTTCCTTCGTTTAAGTAAATAAAATTTGAGAGCCCTGACAGGGCACAGGACTCTTTCATCCTCTCGTGACGAGAGCTTCTTAAGGAGGTGCGAGTCCTTCCGAGAGCTCAACCCCTGTGTGGGGAGGACGCCTCGAGGACGAGAAGCAATCCTTCAAGATTCGTGCACGTGCTCGATCTTCGGCAGCCTGGGAAGCGACACAGGACCTGCCGAAAGGAAGCCAGATCAGCAATGAAAAACCCGTAACCCTCCTTCGGCTTTTGACATGCCCTCTCCCTGGTTTCCTGGGAGTCCGACAGAGGTCTAGGCCTAGGGAGGCGTTATGGGGCCGATCTGACGTTCCCTCCTGACGAGAGAGAGGACGTGAAGCGTCCTCTTCTAAAGCTCTTATTAGGGCGCGAGTCCTTCCGAGAGCTCCAACCCTTGCGCGGGGAGGATGCCTTGGAGGACGAGAAGCAATCCTTCAAGATTCGTGCACGTGCACGATCTTTAGCAGCCTGGGAATCGTCAACAGGTCCTGCCGAAGGGACGCCAGATCGGTGGGGAGCCCCCGTAACCCTCTTGCGGCTTTCGACATGCCCTCTCCCTGAGTCCTGGGAGTCCGACAGAGGTCCCAGGCCTAGAGGCATTATGGGGCCGATCTGACGCCCCCCTCCACAACACAAGGGGCACTACACTTCACAACACTGATTGGAGATGCGAGCACTTTAGTCTAAGATTACTTGATGTAATCCTCTAGCAGACACTTCTTCTAGGCCCGTAAGCCTTACCACAGGGTTAGGCAAAATAAAATCTACAGGAGGTTAGAAGGTTCATTATTTCTAACTTCTGTTTACTGTGGAGGAAAACTCCTGATTCTAACACGCTCTAAAATGCGTACATGAATCCTACTTCTTCCGTAATCAGTCACACATTACACTAATTACATTGAACTTATGCAAAGAAAACATGTAAACGTCATATATACTAAGCAA
The DNA here is from genome assembly GCF_015104395.2 of Macrobrachium nipponense. NCBI lineage: Eukaryota > Metazoa > Arthropoda > Malacostraca > Decapoda > Palaemonidae > Macrobrachium > Macrobrachium nipponense. Next base: position 91,474,848 of record NC_061109.1, on the reverse strand, counting down.
GTGTCTACCGAAAGTTCCGGTAGCCTCACCTTACCCCATGCAGACAACAAAGTCTGAAACTAGGCTAACTAGCTTCAGACATCAAATGCAATGAAAAAATTTACGATAGCGTATGCCTAGCCACAAATCCAAGTCAATAATCGAAAGAATAATTAGGATACTTAAGCGGCTAATGAAGTTTCAAAATCCTAGGCAGAGGTCTGTAAACAGTTGTTTAACCGACCGGCGACAGAAAATATGAATAGAAAATGGGAATAGTTCCTGATATCCGCCTCCCAGCGGCGGGAATGGGTACTACCACCTGGCCACCCACTGCGTGTGCCGCGAATTTTGAAATTCTGTCGGACTTCGGAGAATACAGCTATATATATATCTGTCAGGTAAGTTTCATGAACAAAACTACAAATATAGACCATTCTGCTGTTTTAGATGCACATTTCTTGCATTTGGATAGGTGCCAGACTGGCATCGTCTGAAATACTGTTGAAAATCGTAAGAAAACCATAGTTTTAATCTTTTGGATGTCTTGAAAACAATGTTTCCCACATTTTTATTTTGTTTTTCATAAAAAAAATTGACATTTTTACCATTCTGCCATTTTAGACATGTTTCTTCCGTCGGATTGACGTTGTTGGCATCATAAGCCAGGCACAAGCCTTGTAACCTAGGAAATAATCTTTATGAATATATTTCAAGAGCGCTGTAAACTCAGAACGCCGTAAGCTGAGCCCGTCGTAACCCGGAGACTGCCTGTATGTCCACAATATGACAATTTGTCCAAAATTGCATTTTTCCTAACTATACAAACCTGAGGTCCTTTTACAATAGGAAGGTACTAGCGGCAGCTGGATAGGTCGTAAGCTTTCGAACAAGGGGTTCGGTAGTTAACTGCTTGTCCGACAGGCGAGCGCACGCGCGACTGGGAGGTAAAACAAATCACTTTTGCTTTTGCCCAAGCAAAAAACTGCAGAGTGAGGGTGGCATGAGGTGGGGACTATGTGTAAAAGGACCTCAGGTTTGTATAGTTAGGAAAAATGCAATTTTGGACAAATTGTCATTTGTTCCAACACGGCATACAAACCTTCGGTCCTTTTACAATAGGAAGACTCACTTCTTGGTGGGAGGAATCTGAGTCTTTTGTGAACAGACTGGTGTTCGCCCAACCTTGGAAGTCTCCCTGGTCGTAAGAGCGAGGGAGGGATCCAAGCCTCTGTCGATGATCGGGGTGTGCACCGCAGGATCAATGGTCAGACCTCTGGACCGAGTACTAAGAGAGAGGCAAGCGTATCTCTTCGTACCAGCAATGTAAGAACTTGTTCCTGTACAGGAGCAAATATAAAGTCATGGGTTTGACTCTTTGAGGCATCCACTTCCCCCCCCTTGTAGGAGGAAGTGGTGGATATTCTGCTCCTATCCCTAGTGAAAGGGATAGGATGGGGCTCTGTCATATAGCTCACCTGCATCTCGTCCTCATCCAGCGTAGTGACGACCGTGGCCCTCTGCCCACAGGTAGAGGAGGAGGAAAAGATGAGAAGAGGGAGCCAGTCACTCACTCATCACACATCCATCCACACAGTCCACACCAGGACTCGATGCTGTTTCAGCCTGCGAGGGTCTGGGTTAGCTACACAACTTGTGAGCAGCCACCACGGGTCCCAAGGAAAAGGTATCCAAGGACCTGTGGGCAATATCCCGAAGGTAGAAGGATGTAAAGGTAGTCTGGTTAGACCAGACCCCTGCCTTCAGGGACCTGCGCCACGGAGAAGTTCTTACGAAACGCCAACGAGGGGCCAATACTTCTGACTTCGTGAGCTCTCGGACGGGACGTACGGATGTCGTCACTACCATCAGCCTCATACGCCTCCCTGATGACCTCACGCAGCCAGAATGAAAGAGTGTTCTTGGATACTTCTTTCTTGGTTACCCCGGTGCTAACGAAGAGGCGTCGACACTCAGGCCTGAGGTGTCGAGTTTTCTTCAGATAGCGCCGTAGCGCCCTCACAGGACAAAGCAGCATCTCATCCGCATCATTATCGGTGAAGTCCATTAGGGAGGGAATCGTGAAGGACTCGAACCTGTCGTCAGGGACCGACGGTTTCTGAGTCTTCGCAACGAAGTTCGGGACGAAATCGAGCGTCACAGATCCCCATCCCCTGGAGTGTCGTACATCATAGGAAAGACCATGAAGTTCCACTACTCTCTTCGCCGATGCCAGGGCGCCAGCAAGAAGAGGGTCTTGAGGGTCAGATCCCTGTCTGACGACTCTCGGAGTGGCTCGAACGGCGTTCGAGTCAAACTCCTAAGACGAGAGTCACATCCCACGCAGGGAGCCGCCTGAGTTCCCTGGGTGGGCAAGACCTTTCGAAGCTCCTCATAAGCAAGGAGATCTCGAACGAGTTCGAGATGTCCAATCCCCTCAGTTTCAGGACGAGAGCCAGGGCGGCTCTGTATCCTTTGACTGTGGGGACTGAGAGGAGCTTCTCTCGGCGAAGAAACACGAGGAAAATCCGCTACCTGCTGAAGAGTGGCTCTGAGAGGAGATAGACCCCGTCTACGACACCAAACCACAGAAGACGGCCCACTTCCCCTGGTACACAGCTGCAGAGGACTGACGGACGTTTCCAGCCATCTCTGTTGCTGCGCTACGAGAAAAAGCCTCTCGTTCGCAAGAGATGGTGGATAACAGCCAGCCGTGAAGTCGTAGGGACTGACTGCTCGGTTGGTACCGCTCGACGTGTGGCTGGGCGAGAAGGTTGTGCCAAGGGGGAATCTCTCTCGGTTCGAGCGTCACAGATCCCCATCCCCTGGAGTGTCGTACATCATAGGAAAGACCATGAAGTTCCCCTACTCTCTTCGCCGATGCCAGGGCCAGCAAGAAGAGGGTCTGAGGTCAGATCCCTGTCTGACGACTCTCGGAGTGGCTCGAACGGCGTTCGAGTCAAACTCCTAAGGAAGAGAGTCACATCCCACGCAGGGAGCCTGAGTTCCCGGGTGGGTGGGCAAGACCTTTCGAAGCTCCTCATAAGCAAGGAGATCTCGAACGAGTTCGAGATGTCCAATCCCCTCAGTTTCAGGACGAGAGCCAGGGCGGCTCTGTATCCTTTGACTGTGGGGACTGAGAGGAGCTTCTCTCGGCGAAGAAACACGAGGAAATCCGCTACCTGCTGAAGAGTGGCTCTGAGAGGAGATAGACCCCGTCTACGACACCAACCACAGAAGACGGCCCACTTCCCCTGGTACACAGCTGCAGAGGACTGGACGGACGTTTCCAGCCATCTCTGTTGCTGCGCTACGAGAAAAGCCTCTCGTTCGCAAGAGATGGTGGATAACAGCCAGCCGTGAAGTCGTAGGGACTGGACTGCTCGGTGGTACCGCTCGACGGTGTGGCTGGGCGAGAAGGTTGTGCCAAGGGGGAATCTCTCTCGGTTCTCCTGCGAGAAGAGCCAGCAGGTCCGGATACCAAAATGGCCTGTGGCCATTTGGGAGCCACCAGGATCATCCTGAGATTCGGGGGTGACCAGTGCTCGACTGATCACCTTGCGAATCAGGCTGAACGGGGGAAAGGCATAGACGAACCCCCCCCCGAGGTTGTCACAGGGTGTTGAAGAGCGTCCTCTGCAGCTGCCATGGGTCCGGCACGCTGAGAAGAAAACCTGAAGCTTTCTGTTGTGCCGGGTGGCGAACAGATCCACGACTGGTCGCCCCCACAGGTCGAAGAAGCCCCTTTCCGCCACGTCCTGGTGTAGAGACCACTCGGTCCTATCACCTGATCCCGACGGCTGAGCGTGTCTGCTACTACATTCCTCTTCCCTGGAATGTAGCGTGCCGACAGCTCTATTGAGTGTGCCCTCGGCCCACTCGTGCACCTGCCGAGTCAACTGGTACAATGGGAGAGACACTAGGCCCCCTGTTTGTTGACGTAGGCCACTACCGTGGTGTTGTCGCACATCAACACCACTGAGTGTCCCATCAAGCGGTCCTGGAACTCTTGGAGAGCGAGAAACGCTGCCTTGAGTTCCAGTACATTGATGTGAAGGTGCTTGTCGTTTCTCGTCCCACACTCCTGAAGTCAGCAACTCCTCAAGGTGTGCGCCCCATCCCTCGGTCGATGCGTCTGAGAACAGCTGCATGTCCGGGGGGGTGTGCGCAGAGGCACTCCTCTTAAGAGGTTCCTGTCGTACCAGCCACCAGGCTAGGTCCTGCCTCACCTCCGGTGTCAGTGACACTGGAAAGCTTGGGGGATCGTCGCCTGTGACCAACTCTCCTTTAGTCTCCACTGAGAGACCGCAGGTGAAGACGCCCGTGAGGGGACTAACTTCTCGAGTGACGACAGGTGTCCGATCACGACTTGCCATCGCTGAGCTACCTGTTTCCTGCCGAGACAGGAACTGGTGGGCTGCCTCCCTGAATCTGCTGATCCGCGAGTCTGCGGGGAAGACTTGCCTGCTACCGTGTCGATCAGCATACCCAGGTACTTCATCCTCTGCTTGGGCTCGAGATCGGACTTTTCGAAGTTCACAACGATCCCCAGATCGCGACAGAACTCGAGCAGTCGATCCCTGTCCTGTAGCAACTGCGAGCGGGAGCTCGCCAGGACTAACCAATCGTCGAGATACCTCATCAGACGTACCCGTGTGCGAATGGGCCAAGCAGACACCAGAGTGAACACTCGCGTGAACACCTGTGGGCGTTGGTTGAGAGACCGAAGCAAAGTGCCCTGAACTGGTACACCGTCCTGTCGAGGATGAAGCGGAGGTACTTTCTGGAGGACTGATGAATGGGTATTTTGGAAATACGCATCCTTCAAGTCCACTGAAAGCATGAAATCGTTCTCCCTGATGGAGTCGAGCACGGAACGTGCGTCTCCATCGTGAACCGGGTCTGGCGAAACAAACCGGTTCAGAGGAGAGAGATCTATCACCGGGCGCCAGCCTCCCGTAGACTTTTCCACCAGGAAGAGTCGACTGTAAAAGCCCGGTGACTGATCCGTGACGATTTCTACAGCTCTCTTGCTCAGCATGGTCTTGATCTCCTGTCTCAATGCTACGTCCTTCGATGACCCTGGAACGTACGACTGCTGTTGGACCGGGTTGGAGGTGAGGGGTGGCCGAGATTCGAAGGGTAATAGATATCCCTCCCGAAGGACATCTACAATCCAGGTCTCGGCGCCGTAGCGCTGCCAAGTTGCCCAATGGCTGGCCAGGCACCCCCCCAACTTCCGGCAGCAGGTGAGGGGGAAACGCCGTCCCTAGCGTTTCCCCCTTTCTTCGACTTCTTCCCAGAGCCTCCTCGGGAGAAGGAGGGCTGGGAGGAGGGCTGGTTACGGCTCTTTCTTTGTAGAAGCGAAGAAGACAGAGTCTTTCTACGGGGCTTCGACGCGACTACCGTCTTAGCCACCGAGGAAGCGCTAGCCGAGCTCTTTGGCTTGGCCGCAGTCCGAGGATGCCCAGAAGCCTTCGAGACTGCCTGGTGAACCAGACGGTCACTGTCGTCAGTGCGCCGTCTGTCCACCGCAGCGTCCACCATCTCTCCTGGGAAGAGAGACGTGGAAACTCCGTAAAGGTCCGTTGCGTAGTCCCAATGCCGCTTCACGCCCAGCCGCCCTGGAAACTCGAGTAAGGACAGCGTCCCTACGTCGGAGAACCAGGTTGGCCCACAGGTTCACCGTCTGGTGGGCAAGGAAGGAGATGGCTCTTCCCCCAGACTGGCAAAGTCTCCTAAAGGCCGAGTCATCTTTCGGGAGAAATTCCCCCGGAGTTGGCTGCGACCTTAGATACTGTGAGGGACCACAGATCTAACCAGGAGACGGCCTGGAAAGCTGCCATGGCAGTAGATTCCAGGCCGAGTGCCTCTTGCTGCGAGAACCATAGGTTCTCGGACAGGAGCTGCTGCAGAGACACACCCGGAGTCAGCCTGGCTAACTCCGGGTTCACCTGTTTGGGCGGCATCGGGTCCTCAGATGGCACGTAAAAAAACGCCGCTGTCGCAGCAGAGGAGGTGGAAGCAGCTTGCTCGACCTGCCAGACTTGAGAGAACCGTCTTGCCGGAGACAAGAGATTCTACCTGGTCCAGCACTGAGTCGGCAAGCTCGGAACGCGGCAAACCACGTTGGTCTGGGTTCCCTCTTCGGGCCCCAGAACGACTCGAGCCGGGACGTGGGCTCGGATGGTGGGAGCGGCGATCCTTCCGCGAGGTCGTTGTGCTGACGAATCAGCGCAATTACCTCGGCAAAGTTCCTCTGGATCTCAGGAGTGACTGCATCCTGCGGAGTAGGACCATCCAGTCCCTCAAACAGGAGCATCTCCCGAGACCCTCCCCCCTCGAGGGGGGGAACAGCGACAGACCCCTCTCGGTCTCCTCCAGCCACTTGTGCATACGACCTGGCCGGTCCGAGAACCGTGCCTGGTACGTAGGACGTCGTGGTGGATCCTGAGGGGCGCACCCTCACGATCACTCCTCAATACCTCGCCCCTCCCGGTGTAACCCGAGGAGGTTGAAGGTATGGGAGAGGCAGACCTAACGCTCCCTCCTCGCTCGCTGGCAGAACCAGTGGGTTTGGAAGACTGCAGGCGATCGTCAACCCGCGGTGGCGATCGAGCTGCAGGCCTAGTCGAGCCGTCTCGCTGTGGAGAACGGCTGGACTGAGAACAGCGGCCCCGGTCTCGTGTGTCAGAAGAGCTGGTGCTGGTCGCCGTACCCGATCGCTCTCTGTGAGAGTGACGGTCAGGCGACCGGAGAGCTCCACTGTCACGGTGAGACCGGTGCGTATCCTCACGGCGCGTCACGTCGCTGGTACCAGCCGTGGCTGGTGCCGGCGAACGGGGGGACCTCTTCCCAGCCTTAGCCCGTGGCCGGTCGTGGACCATCACGTCTGCCCGGGTGGGTTAGCCAGCTGCTCGCCGCGAGAGCGAGAGCTGGTCTGGTGAGAGTCGCGTGAGCGGCTGTCACCAGTCTTCCGCTCCGTGCCGTGAACCTGACGCTGAGCTGGCTCAGAGGTCTGGTTCCTAGCTGCACGGTCGCTGGTAGGCGACGTACACTCGGTACCTCTCGCGAACGAGAGGCCGAGACGGACCCTGCTGGCGTGGTCGAAACCACTAACAGCAGGTGAGGAAGTGCCGGTGTTAGCCGGCACTCCTTCTGGTCCCCGTAGTCTTCTTCCTTGCGGAAGAAGAGACGGGTCCTGCCCCCGAAGGAGCAGGGTGACCAGCGGAAGAACCCCCCGTCTCACCGGAGCGAGACGGGCCCTTAGAAGCTCCCGAAGGAGACTTCTTAGGGGGGGGGGGAGGCGACCTTCTTCTTCTTAGGCGGGGGAGCCTTAGAAGAAGAAGGGGAAGAGGCGGCAGACGACGACGACGACGAAGAAGACGATGAAGACGACG
>NC_061109.1:91446748-91466969 GCF_015104395.2 Macrobrachium nipponense | reverse complement strand
CGTTTTGAGCAGATGTTCGCACAATTATCGAACAGTCTGTCTCAAACTGGACAGTCTATCCAGGACCTCTCTAATAGAATGAGAGAGAATGAGGACCGAGTGGCTGGGCTAACTCAGGCTCCTCCCCCAGTCTCCCCTGCATCTAGCACGGGGATTCTCCAACTTCCACCTTATGACTCCTTGCCAGCTTTCTCTATGGAGAATCCATGGAGAGTAGCGGCCTACGCTCCTTTTAAGGACGGGATGATTTCGATCCCGGAGTTTGGTACTCGAAGGATTGAGGACTTCGAGTTCCTACCCTCCGGGTCTGACGCAGCCTTTCATGGGGTATGCTAGGCTGACGCCAACGGCTCTCACGAGAGAGGACAAGATCTCGAAGGAGTCAGTTCTCTACAGTAGAGATCACGCCCAGCGAGAATGGGTTCACTGCCTTGAGGACTGGGAGTGTACTAACACTAAACTCCAGGCCTACAAGAGTCCCTTCACTATTTTCGCGACGGAAGAGGAGGTCTCTCTTCCGTTCGCCACGAAATTGGTGGAGAAGGCTCTTCAGGCAGTCCTCAAGGATGAGCCCATTCCACAGTTGAGGGAGTCGGAGTCTACTTCTCCACTCTTCCCCGCCTTCGGAGAGTTGTGGGAAAACCTGCCAGCTACATTCACGCTGGGTAAACTCAAGCCGGACTGCGCCATGGACCAGTTCGGTGAGAAATTACCTAGGCTGCCGGATTCCCTAATCCAGGCAGAGTTCGATGCGCGAACTAGGTTTGGCAGGTCCCTCAACTCTCTCATCGTTACGGAAATGGCTGCTCTTTCCTACGCTACGGAACCGCTGTTCAAGATTCTGGCGAAATCTCAGTTTCAGACGGTTTCTGTCAGACGCTTTTGACTTCTTCCAAGCCAGGAGGAACTGCCGGAAGCATGTCCTTCAAGAGTGCACTATCAGGCATGAGCCTAATAGACTCTTGGCTTGCGAGCATGTGGGGAGCGGATCTCTTCCCAGAGTCCGCAGTGAACGAAGTCCACCACGAAGCTGCTAGACTCAACCAGAGCCTTAGAGCTAGGTGGGGTATTTCCTCTAAGAGGAAACAGGAATCCGTTCCCACTGCTGGCAAGAAACCAAAGAAGGCTGGTAAGAGGTTCCAGCCTTATAAAAAACTTCAACATCAGCAGCAGTTTGTGCAGGCAGTCCCAGTTACCCAACAGGGACAACCTTCCACATCTAAACAGACCCAACCTTTCCTCCTGGTGCCCCAGCAATCTCAAACCATCTACTTCCTACGCTATCTCGCCGGCCTTTAACCCTGCTTATGAGGCTCAAGGCTACTCTCAACCGAGGGTAGGGCGAGAGGTTACTTTCGTCAGCGTGGCGCAGGAAGGGGCACGAGGAGTAGGCAGTTCAGAGGAGGGCGTGGTGGCCAACCCGCCCATCAGCAATGAGGCTCCCCAGGTAGGAGGGAGGCTGTTCCTCTTCCGCCACAGGTGGGGGTTCAGCAATTGGGCACAGAGCATAGTGTCCAAAGGATTAGGCTGGAGTTGGATCAAAGATCCCCCTCCAATCAAATCATTTCATCAGGTACCGTCAAAGAATTGATAGATTACGCGGAAGAACTCCTTCAGAAGGAGCTATTGCGAGAGTCAAACATCTAAAATTTCAAGGGCGCTTTATTCAGCGTGCCAAAGAAAGGCTCAACAAAAAGAAGGGTAATCTTAGACTTGTCAAAGCTAAACTCTTTCATTCGCTGCGACAAGTTCAAGATGCTTACCCTCTCGCAAGTAAGGACCCTACTTCCGCGTGGAGCCGTCACATGCTCCCATCGATCTTACAGACGCATACTATCTATCCCTATAGCCAGGCACTTCCGCCCATTCCTAGGATTCAGGCTAGGAAATCAGACATTCTCATTCAGAGTGATGCCCTTCGGTCTGAATGTAGCCGCCAGGGTATTCACAAAGATAGCAGAAGTGGTTGTACAACAATTGAGAGCTCAGGGAATCATGGTAGCGGCATACCTCGACGATTGGTTGATCTGGGCACCAACAGTCGAGGAATGTCTCGAAGCTACCAAAAAGGTAGTTCACTTTCTGGAACATCTGGGTTCCAGATAAACAAAACGAAATCCAGACTTACTCCGGAATCTCATTTTCAGTGGCTAGGAATCCAATGGGATTTGTCTCCCACAATCTATCAATTCCAGTAGCCAAACGGGAAGGAAATAGCAAAATCTGTCAGGCAATTCCTCAAATGCAAACAGACATCAAGAAGAAACCAGGAGAGAATCCTAGGGTCTCTTCAGTTTGCTTCGGTAACAGATATCCTTCTGAAAGCAAGGCTGAAAGATATAAATCGAATTTGGCGGTCAAGAGCAAACTCCAAATATCGAGACAAGTTGTCAGTAATTCCACAGATCCTCCGCAACCAACTACGGCCTTGGTCAAAAGTAAAGAACTTAGCCAAGAAGGTACCCCTTCAATATCCCCCCTCCCAGTGTTAACCATTCACACGGATGCTTCCCTGTCCGGGTGGGGGGGATACTCTCAGTTCAAACAGGTTCAGGGGACTTGGTCAGTTCAATTTCGCCAGCTCCACATAAACGTGTTGGAAGCAATGGCAGTATTTCTTACTCTGAAGAGACTGCTTCCCCCGAAGAAGTCTCATCTAAGGCTAGTTTTGGACAGTGCAGTGGTAGTTCACTGCATCAACAGAGGAGGGTCCAAATCCAAGCATGTGAACCAATGTCATGATAGCCATCTTTGCATTAGCAAACAAACACAAATGGCATCTGTCTGCCACTCACCTGGCAGGAGTAAGAAATGTGATAGCAGACGCCCTGTCCCGGTCAGTTCCTCTGGAATCAGAGTGGTCCTCTGGACGTCGGGTCATTCCAGTGGGTAAGCCGGAGAGTCCCAGGTCTCCAAGTGGATCTCTTCGCCTCACAAGCGAACCACAAGCTCCCTTGCTATGTGGCCCCCAACCTGGACCCTCTGGCTTATGCCACGGACGCCCTGTCGTTAGATTGGAATCAGTGGAGGAGGATTTATATTTTTCCTCCAGTGAATCTTCTTTTGAAAGTCCTAGACAAACTAAGGTCTTTCAAGGGATAGTAGCTCTGATTGCACCGGATTGGCCCAAGAGCAACTGGTATCCTCTTCTTTTGGAATTGGGTCTCCGACCTCAACGGATCCCCAATCCCAAACTGTCACAATCAGTACAAATGAGGACTGTGTTCGCTTCCTCAAGAACTCTCCAGACCCTAACTTTATGGACTTCATGAAGTTTGCGGCTAATAAAGATGCTGACATTGATCCACAGAACATTCTCTTCCTAGAATCAGATAAGAGAGAGTCAACCATTAGACAATATGACTCAGCTGTTAAAAAATTAGCATCTTTCTTGAGAGAATCGAACACCACAACCATGACAGTTAATTTGGCTATATCCTTTTTTCAGATCCTTGTTTTGAAAAAGGTTTAGCAGCTAGCACGATTACCACTCACAAATCGGCTTTGAAGAAAATCTTTCAAGTAGGTTTTCAGATAGATTTGACTGAATCTATTTCACATCTATCCCTAAAGCCTGTGCTAGACTTAGACCTTCTCAGAGGCCTACTACAGTTTCATGGTTCTTAAATGATGTCCTCAAACTAGCTTCAGATACTGACAACTCATCTTGTACTTCATTATGCTCCTGAGGAAGCATTATTCTTATTAAGCCTAGCCTCAGGAGCTAGAATTTCAGAACTGTCGGCTCTATCCAGGATGCGGGTCATGTGGAATTCCTCCCATCAGGAAGTTCTACTTGCTCCGGATCGTAGCTTTTTAGCTAAAAATGAAGATCCTCTTGCAAGGTGGGCTCCTTGGAAGGTTATCCCACTTCCACAGGATCCTTCTCTCTGCCCCAGTATCAACTCTTAGAGCCTTTCTTTCTCGTACTTCTTCTAGATCCTCAGGTGCTCTCTTTATGAGAGAAAAAGGTGGTACTTTATCAGTTAAAGGCATTAGACAGCAAATCCTTTACTTCATTAAACAAGCCAACCCTGAGTCATTCCCAAAAGCACATGATATCAGGGGAGTAGCCACCTCAATTAATTATTTCCAACATATGAACTTTGAGGATCTTAGGAAGTATACTGGATGGAAATCCCCGACAGTCTTTAAACGGCATTATTTAAAGTCCTTGGAATCTTTAAAGTTTTCAGCAGTGGCAGCGGGAAACATAGTTTCCCCTGATACTGTTTAGTAGTTGTAGTATTGATCCAGGTCTCCTTTCTACCTACTTCAACCAACATGCCTCAACCTATCGTCAGGCTACTCAACATCATAGCCTTAGCCGTTGATCATATAGTGGATTGTCCCTTATTTTTTTGCTAGGGACAACCACTTTTGTACTGATATGTACTTCAGTGTACCTACCCTTATTTTTATGCTAGGGTAGGACAAACAATATGTCTGTATATTCACCATTTTGTGTTTGTGATGAACTTCAGTCACAATGTGTTTGTATATATTTGGAATTAATTGTATTAATGATGGATTTCAGTGTACCTACCCTTATTTTTTATGCTAGGGTAGGAAACATGTATGTATATATTTTGTAATTATGATTCTAATTAGTAAATCCCAAATTTGCCTTATTTTACATGCATCTCTGTAATTTTATTTATTTACCATTAAGTACTTTAAGTTTACTAACATTCTATTATTTTGCTGTTATAATAAGTTAGTTTAAGTGCTTAATTTGTATGCTGTATTTGATTTACTTATATTATATCCATCATTTTAAACTGTTTTTCATTGTTTCCTTTTCCATCTTGTCTGTTTCTCTGGTACTCTTTCATAGCCGCACACGAGCTGAGCCCAGAAAGGGATTTTGAACGAAGGAAAAATCTATTTCTGGGTGATTGGCTCGTGTCGCCCTATGAAACCCCGCCCTTTTTTTTTTTATGGTTTGTTTTCCCCCCCTTGCAGGACAAGATGTATTTACTATTTTAATTAAGGATGACCGCTAGGGGCGCTGCTGTCCGTCGTCGTCCTCTAGTAGTAGTAGTAGAGGCTGCATCGCCCGTTGGTATCGGCTCTCTCTTGGGGGGATTCTGATAGGGAAGTTCTAATTGGTGTTTTTTTTTTTTTTTTGTCTCGTGGTAGTGTTCCACACTCGCCCTATACATACCGACACTTACTCTTTTTTTTAAAGAGTGAGCGAGTCAGTTTTACTGACAATGTTTCTTAATTTTGTTTTTCTCTGGTGGAATTTTAGGCTAATTTTACCTAGAAAGAATGATGTTAAGGATACTTTCATAGGGCGACACGAGCCAATCACCCAGAAATAGATTTTTCCTTCGTCAAAATCCCTTTTCTGGGCGATTGGCTCGTGTCGCCAGCGAAATATCCTTTAATCTATTATTTCTAGGGTAAATGTACTAACACATACCAGAGAATAAATAAAGAAAAAGGTCAGTATAACTGACTCGCTCACCCTCCAGAGAGTGTCGGTATGAACACTATGGCGAGTGAGACCACTACCACGAGCCAAATGCCAATAGAATTCTCCCCACTACAAAATCCCCCAAGAGGAGAGCCGACCCACAGAGTGGGCAGCACCTCACTACTACTACTCCATCCCATGCTGGCCGACTGCTGCGCCTCTGGTGGCCATCCTGAAGTTAGCAGACAATCTTGGCGATGGGAAGGGTAGGGCGGGATTTCGCTGGCGACGACGAGCCAATCGCCCAGAAATAGATTTTTTTCCTTACGTCAAAAATCCCTTTTCTGGGCTCAGCTCGTGTCGCTGCGCGAAATCGTACCAGAGAAATAGCACAAGATTGTAAAGAAATTCAACAAAATACAAAGAGGTCTCAAATAAAAGATAAAATAAAAATAAATCAATATAATTGCTAAATAAGGATACATATACACAGTGATACAAAATAGAAATATTACTTAATATTACTTAATTCTAATAATAATTTCTTAACTTAAGGTAATATACAAATATATACAGGAGAAATATATCATATATGTACAAAAATGGTATCTGTGTAAAGCTATGTATCAAAACATTCTAAAGCAATTAACATAAAAGTTGAATAAAAACAAACTCAACAATAATAAAATATAAAGGAAGGTATATGACTTAATATACAAAACCCGTAACCATTATAATAAGATGTATCTCCTAGCATAAAAATAAGGAGATGACATCCACGAGATCAATAACCATCATCAAATGTGAGTGGCCCTAGCAAAAAAATAAGGGACACCCACTACATCATCAATAAAAGCAGCTAAGACACAAGGTGACCGTAAATGAACAAGGCAGGAATAGACGAACTGTTGGGTGAGGCAGGTAGAAAGGAGGACTGGATCTTCTACTAAGGATTAGTCAGAGTCAGGGGAACTATGTTCCCCGCTGCCACTGCTGAAAATTTCAGAGCTTCCAAGGACTTTAAGTAATGACGTTTGAACACTGTCGGCGATTTCCATCCAGTATTACTTCTTCAACTCATCGAAGTTCATATGTTGGAAATAGTTAATTGAGGTGGCTACTGCCCTGACATCATGTGCTTTTGGGAAAAGAGTCAGGATTGGCTTGTTTAATGAAGTACAGGATTTGTTGCCTGATGCCTTTAATAGATAAAGTGCCACCTTTTTCTCTCTTAAAGAGAGGACCCGATGAGGATGAGGAGGTCCTAGATAGAAAGGCTCGTAAGGCTGAAACTGGGCAAAGAGATTATATCTTGTGGAATGGGTAGTACCTTCCATGGTTCCCACCTCATCAAAGGATCTTCATTCTTTGCTATAAAGCTACGTTCCGGAGAAAGTAGCACTTTCCCCTGTGGAAGGAACTGAATATGATCCGATCTCTGGATAACGCCGACAGTTCTGAAATTCTAGCTCCTGAAGCCAAGCTTAATAAAAATAGGGTTTTCTTAAGAGCATTATAAACGAGCATGTGTCATTATTGGTTTCTGAAGCCAGTTTTAGAACATCGTTTAAGAACCATGATACTGACGCTATGGTGCCTTACCTGAAGGCCTAAGTCTAGCACATGCCTTGGGAATAGACGAGAAGTAGGAATCTGTCAAGTCTATGTTGAACCCAAATTGAAAAATCTTCTTCAAGGCTGACTTGTTTGTCGTAATTGTGCTAGCTGCTAAGCCTTTTTCAAATAAGGATCTGAAAAAGGATATAGCTGAATTGATTGTCATGATCCTAATATCTGATTCTTTCAGGAAGGTTGCTAACTTTTTGACAGCAGCATCATACTGTCTCAAAGTTGAATCTCTTTTATCGGATTCCAAGAAGAGAATATTCTGAGGGTCAATATTCGCATCCCTTTTCGCTGCAAACTTCATGAAATCCATAAAGTTAGGGTTTTGAGAATCCCTGAGGAAGCGAACACAGTCTTCGTTTGTACTGACTGGGAGAGCCTGGGATTGGGGATCCGAAGAGGGCGAAGACCCAGTTCCAGAATGAGAGGGTACCAATTGCTCTTCGGCCAGTCTGGGGCTACTAGAGCCACTTGACCCTTGAATGTCCTGAGTTTGTTTAAGACTTTCATGAGAAGATTCACCGGAGGAAAGACATAAATCTTCTCCCAGTTGTTCCAGTCTAGAGCCAGGGCGTCCGTGCATAGGCCAGAGGGTCCAGGTTGGGGGCCACATAACACGGGAGTTTGTGGTTCGTTTGAGATGCGAAGAGATCCACCTGTAGACCTCCGGAACTCTCTGAAGAATCCATTGGAACGAACTGTTGTCCAGTGACCATTCCGACTCTAGAGGTACTGATCGGGATAGAGCATCTGCTATGCTGTTTCTCACTCCAGCTATATGAGTGGAGGAGAGATGCCAACTGAACTTGTCCGCCAGGGAGAAGATGGCTACCATGACGTGATTTAGATGACGTGACTTGGAGCCCCCTCTGTTTACGCAATGTACCACCACTGCGCTGTCCAGGACTAGCTTTAATGTGGGGAGTACTTTGGCGGGCATAACTTTTTTAGAGTCAAGAACACTGCCAATTGCTTCCAGTACGTTGATATGGAACTGACGGAACTGAGGTGACCACGTTCCTTGAACCTTTTTGAACTGGGAATATCCTCCCCAACCGCTTAATGATGCGTCTGTGTGGATGGTGATCCCTGGTGGAGGAAACTGAAGGGGCACTGACACCGACAAGTTCTTGACTTTCGCCCACGGTCGGAGTCGATTCTTTAGAATCAGAGGGACTGAGGACAATTTGTCCCTGGACCTGACTTTGCTCGTGAGCGCCAGATTCTGGTTAGGTCTTTCAGTTTGGCTTTCATTAAGATGTTCGTCACTGATGCAAACTGGAGAGAACCCAAGATCCTTTCCTGGGATCTTCTTGATGCCAGTTTGTGACTCAGAAATTGTTTGACTGATTTCGCTATTTCCTTTCTTTTGGATGATGGAATCGACAGAGTATGGAGGAAAGATTCCATTGAATGCCTAGCCACTGAAAGTTTGACTCTGGGGTGAGTCTTGACTTGGTCCTGTTTATCTTGAAGCCTAGATATTCCAGGAAACTGAATTACTTTCAGTGTTGCTCTGTTGCATTCCTCGACTGTTGAAGCCCAGATCAACCAATCGTCGAGATACGCTACTACCATAATCCCTTGCGATCTGAGTTGTTGAACTACTACTTCCGCCAGCTTCGTAAACACCCTGGGTGTCTACGTTGAGCCCGAAAGGAACTACCTTGAAGGAGAATGTCTGGTCTCCTATCTTGAAGCCCAGATCGACGGAAGTGTCTTGCAATAGGGATATGATAGTAAGCGTCTGTAAGATCGATAGAGGTGGTGGACGGCCCCACGGGGAAGTAAGGTCCGTACCTGCGAGATCGTGAGCATCTTGAACTTGTCGCAGCGAATGGCTAAGTTTAAGCGGGACAAGTCTAAGATTACCCTTCTTTTTTGTGAGCCTTTCTTTGGCACGCTGAACAAGCGTCCTTGAAATTTTAACCTTTTGACTCTCGCTATAGCTCCTTTCTGAAGGAGATCCTCCGCATACTCCGTCAGTTCCTTGGAAGGAAGTTGGCTGGAAAGGTCTGGATTGGGGTGGGTTCGTTAACCAGCGCCAACCCAGGCCTTTGAACACAATGCTCTGAGCCCACTTGCTGAAGTTCCACCGGTGGCGAAAGTGAAAACAGCCTCCCTCCTACCTGAAATTCCTCATTGGTTCTGGTAGCCTCCTCGGGCCTCCTCTGAAATGTTTTCCCCTATTAAAGGGACCTCCCGATCCTCTCCCACGAAAGGATCGCTTACCTCTGCCTCCCTTACCCGAGCGGTCATACTTCTGTGAAGCTTGACTCTCGAAGGATTGATTGTAAGCTGGAGAGAGGGCGTAAGAGGTGGAGGGCTGAGACTGAGGGGAGATAACATAAATCGGCTGTGATTGAGCCTTTGGAAGTGGAAGGTTGGGGCCTGTTTTGCACCTAAAGGGAACAGCCGGAACTTGCTGAGAAAAGCGTGGCTGCTTTTTCTGGTAGGGCTGGAAACGTCTGGGTTTCCTTTGACCCTTACCTCTAGCTGCTAGATCTTGCCGCCTCTTGGCCGTAAGACCCCCAACGGTCCTTAAGGCTCTGGTTCAACCTCGTAGCCTCTGACTGAACCTCCTTCACCATCGCTTCTGGGAAGAGGTCTGCTCCCCAGATGCTCGACGCAAGTAACCTATTCGGCTCGTGCCGAATAGTTGCTTCTTGTGGACATGCTTCCTACAATTCGTCCTAGCAGTGGCAAACTCAAACATATCTGACTGTACCGTTTGAGTCAGGGATTTGGTCATAAGCTTGAAGAGCGGTTCTGAACCATAGGCTATGGTAGCCACCTCGGTCATAGCCATGGAATTAATAGATCTGGCTAACCGCGATTTGGCGTCAAATTCAGCCTGAATAAGGCTATCTGGAAGCCTAGGTAGCTTTTCACCAAACTGCTCCATAGCACAGTCCGGTTTGAGTTTTGCCAGCTGAGAAGGTGTTAGGTAAGTCCTTCCCCACAATTCCTCCGGCTGAAGGAAGTAACGGAGATGTAGGATCTGCTTCCTTCAGTTGAGGCATGGGGTCCCCCTTCTGGGCCCTGCTTGGAACATTGGTAGACGTCGCGATCTTTCGTCAGGAAAGGGAGCGGGGTACTCTCATCCATCGTAAAGATCGTAAACGGACTCTTGAAAGGTTGGATTTTCGTATGGAACAATCCATGTCCTCTAGACACCTGAAGCCATTCTCTCTGAGCCTGGTCCACGTGAATAGAGGACTGTCTCCTTTGGTACTTTATCATCCCGAGTCATGGCTGAGGCGGTGAGCCTTGCGTAGCCGATGAACGGAGGCTGAAGGTCTTCCCGGGCGTAGAACTCGAAGTCTTCGATCTTCCGAGTTCCACATTCCGGGATAGAAATGAGTCCGTCTTGGAAGGGGGCGTATGACGCTACTCTCCAAGGGTTGTTCATTGAGAACGGAGGTAGAGAGTCATACGGGGGAAGCTGGACTCCACCTGTATTGAAAGGTGGAGGAGAGGCTAGAGGAGCTTGGCTCAGTCCGGCTATAATGCTTGTCTTGAGAGGTAATCCTATCCGACAACCGAGAGATCATTTGTTCCATGCTACTTTTCAGAGACCCAACCAGGTCGCCCACCTGTTGTAACAGACCAGCATTGGAGTCCAAAGCCGGAGCTGCTGCGGAGGTGGAGGGGTGGCTCTGAATTGGAACCAAGGGTAGCGGAACTGACGACTCTGCCGGAGTGTGAGATCTCTCTTCTGGAGGAATTTTAACTTCCTCGAGGACTTAGAGCCGGGACCCAGAAGCTTTAGATCTCTCTGCTCCGGGATTCCTAGCCGGAGACTTACGAGAGGAGGATGACGCCGAAGCCGTCTTCTTAGACGACGACGACGTCTTTGTCAAGGATTTCACTGCTTGACCCTTGACCTTGGGTCTAACTGAAGCGTCAGGAGGAGTATATAATTCGTCACCCGTGGTAAAGCCTTGGAAGGATGGAGAGGTTGCAGGAGTAGAAGAAACAGTTGCACCCAACCCCAAGGGTATCCCTTGGGTGTCCACCTTACCTACCTCGACCAACAGGTCGTCTACACCTACCATAGGTTCTACATTAATATCCAACGTCGCGACTTCCGAGGAGATGTCCTGGCCTTGGTCAGTCAATGAAGCAGCCAGCTGTTGCTGTGGATGAAGGCGATAGTCGGGGCCGCCTCTACTGGGTCGACGTATCCTGTCGCCTTGCCTCCAGGGGAAGATTAGTACCGCCAACCTTTTCTCCAGGATGTAGGGCATACCCTTGGCGGCGTTCTTCCCGAAACCGCCGACCCAGGCCCGCAGGGTTGCCAGTGCGGTATCCCTCACGGCCGGCGCCTGGAAGAGAGGGATTGATTAGAATTAAGAATAACTTAAGACTAAAGCTAACTTAAAGCATAACTTAAAATTATAGGGCTATAAGGCCCCTTGAATTTACCTTAAGTTAGAGTGATTGATGTAAAACTTAAGCACTATAACAAGATGAGGACCAGCTACCGGAGATGGGAATACTTACCCCCGTCTAAAAGCTGGCTCACCAGATCGTAACATATGGTACACGTTTCATGGTACCAGACCTGGATGTCCCCGTGCGGAGTCGCGCATGGAGCATGGGACCGGCAAACTTCGTGTCCACATGGGTCCTGAAGTGTGGCGGCGCATCCCGGATGCTCACAGTTGTGGTCTGTAAGTGGAAAGACACATGAGTATCTTAAAGAATATCACTTACAGGCTAAAGGACAGAAGAACTCCGTTGCATGCCGGAGCTCGGAAAAATTTTTGGGCATAGCCCCTCCCTTAATCGCCTGAATAGGCTATAACCCCGGAGGTATCCGGTGAAACATGAAGGGAGGGGGTGGGAATGGTTTAAGGTACTTAAGATAAACTTAATAGTTTAACATAATAGATCTTAAACCTAAAAGCACGAACGTACCGGACTAAGTCCAGTGCGTGGGCGGAGTGTATAACTCAGTGAAACGGAGAGGTTAGAAGGGGACCGACTGTATGTTCCGGTCCACCCCGTGGGGTAGACTAGCACCTTCCGCTGGATGCCAGGTCTCCGGTGGTAAAGGAGCCCTAGTAAGGTGGGAAAGAGCAAAGAGGCATACAGACTCGGGCTAGTAACGGAGCGACGGAGTAGTAATGGAGGTGGGGGGGAAAGGCCAGTCCCCCCCACCCATTACCATCCGACCGGACCGAGAAGCCGGAGAGGTCGAGTCCAGTCTGGGTCTGTCCCGTCCCTCTACCCCCCTCCGCCTGGGGGAGAGAGGGAGGCAGGCTCGGGTATGTGGAGCGAGCATGGGCAGGCCTACCCACCCCCCCCGACCCTATGGAAGAGCGGGAGGGGGGAAAGGTGACTGGACAGGCGTCCTGGCTGCCTCGTGATCACATAGTGACCACGGGGCGATAAGAACAACAACTAAGCCTAGAACATAACCAACTGATCAGAAGAGATGCTATCGGGAAGCAACCGAGCTTGAAAAGCGGTAACATAAAGGCCCAATGGGCCATGACCTAGGCTAAGCGAGCCAGACGCCATAACTAACCTAACAAATATCACATAAATAGTACAAATGAATAATAAAATGAAAAGAAAGAAAACAATAATAGTAGGAGAAAAAATCCAGGAGTGTACGACTAACCCGAAGCAAGTTCTACCACTCAAAGCTAGCCGAGGCCGATACAAAGAGCCGTGGCTAGGGTCTGGATGGAAGAGCCTACATAAGGTAAAAGACATGCATGCATGACAAAACCGTGTAGACCGTAACCCTAAATAAAGCGGATAATAAAAAATAGAGCGTACAAAAGCCAGGGGATGTTCTGGGGTAGGGTGGGCGACCCAGAACGGACCCACCACGAGGCAGAACCATGCTGCCATGCTTCCGACCTAGAGATCGTATTTATACCTAAAAAACGGCAATACGTGCTCAGGGCCGGAAAAAAACCAACTAGCAATAAACACTGAGTACTTAACTTAGCTGCTGCGATGGCTGCACGCTCCATGGTAATAAAATCCAAAGGAAAGGGCACAAAAACACAGAGAAGAAAATGGCACGTGTGTATCGTGTGCGCTAACTGAAAAGGATGTCCACCAGAGGCGCAGCAGTCGGCAGCATGGGATGGAGTAGTAGTAGTAGGTGCTGCCCACTCTGTGGGTCGGCTCTCCTCTTGGGGGATTTTGTAGTGGGAGAATTCTATTGGCATTTGGCTCGTGGTAGTGGTCTCACTCGCCATAGTGTTCATACCGACACTCTCTGGAGGGTGAGCGAGTCAGTTATACTGACCTTTTTCTTTATTTATTTATTCTCTGGTATGTGTTAGTACATTTACCCTAGAAATAATAGATTAAAGGATATTTCGCGCAGCGACACGAGCTGAGCCCAGAAAGTATTTTTCCGCGAATTTTTAAAAAAACTTTTGTATGTCGACGTAAAATACGTCCAGTCGGCACCCGAGAGACAAAAAATGTCGACGTAAAATACGTCCAGTCGGCGTTTAAGGGTTAATAACAATTCAGATTTCAATGGGGACCTAATCTGTGGTTCCTGTGTAACAGCAGCCAAGTAGTTAAAAAAGGAACCAAGAGTTCATTAAAAACCTAATGTTCTCTACTAAATGGTGGTATTTATCTTAAGGACTGTATTTACCAGCCCATATGCACAAATGAACTTCAGTATACTTCTCCCCTTGGGTAAATTGCCAAGAGCAAAAAAAAGGAATTAGTACTTAATAAGAACTGAAAAAACAAATACATGATGAAGGAAGGAAGGGAAAATATTCACAGGAGCAGATATGGATGGCCGAGTTCGGAAAAACAGACACTGAAAGGTTCATGAGGGCCATGGATTTGGCATAAGGAATGAAGAGGGAGAGTATGTACTGGAAACGGCACAGGGTTTTAATTAATTTTTATGATTACTGGACCTGTGGAGACATGCAGAGACAAATGATAGGCCTGCAAAGAGGGTGATCTAGCATGACAAGCAGGAGTTGGAGAGCAACCCTTCTTTCTATAAAGGTAGAAAAAACATTGGGCACTCTCCAAAAGCAATGTAAGCATACTTCCATTTGCTCATGCAATGATGCATTGAGGTAGATTAAGATGAAACATAAAAGGGATTTTGACGTAAGGAAAAATCTATTTCTGGGCGATTGGCTCGTGTCGCCAGCGAAATATCCTTTAATCTATTATTTCTAGGGTAAATGTACTAACACATACCAGAGAATAAATAAAATAAAGAAAAAGGTCAGTGTAACTGACTCGCTCTACCCTCCAAGAGGGTGTCGGTATGAACACTGGGTGGCGAGTGAGACCACTACCACGAGCCAAATGCCAATAGAAATCTCCCACTACAAAAACCCTCCATGAGGAGAGCCGACCCACAGAGTGAGCAGCTCGTACTACTACTACTCCATCCCATGCTGCCGACTGCTGCGCCTCTGGTGGCCATCCTGAAGTTAGCAGACAATCTTGGGCGAAGGGATGGGTAGGGTGGGATTTCGCTGGCGACACGAGCCAATCGCCCAGAAATAGATTTTTCCTTACGTCAAAATCCCTTTTCTGGGCTCAGCTCGTGTCGCTGCGCGAAATCGTACCAGAGAAATAGCACAAGATTGTAAAACAAAAGTAATAAAAAAAATAAATCAGAATAGGTCTCAAATAAAAGAGAAAATAAATATAAAAAGAATATAATTGCTAAAAAGATACAAATACACAGTGATAAAAAATAAAAAATCGAAAAATATGGCTTGAATTCTACTTACAATTCTAATCATGTTTCTTATCATAAGGTAATTTACATATGTACATAAAATGGGTTATATTTGCAAAGCACAGGATAGAACATCCTCATCCAAAAATTTCTGCACAGCCTATGAGAGGTGTCAATGCATCTGTGTAAAACCCTTATAAAAATTAGATATGAAGCATCACTTTTTTAAGAATTTAATGCTAAACAAAGATCAAAAACCTCAAAAAGCATTTGAAGGGACATAACTAACCAGCAGTATCAGCAAAGGGTTCCATGACATCAAATGTTATAGGTGGCTTTGGAACCATTTTACTAACATCTTGGGACCAATGGCAGGGAATAGAACCTCGAATCTGAAAGAAAATGCATTAATAATATTAAAACAAGTGCTGACAAAGTAGCCAAGACTAGAAAATGTGTTATCAGACTCTTGGAAGAAAACCATTAAATGTGGATTTGTATCTTGAGATAGTATCAGATATACATACATCACAAAACTTGAGCTTGGAGAAATGAGAAATATATGAAAAAGGAAAATGCCAGAAAATAGACAAGCAACTCCACTACTGAATTGAATGAACCTTCAAAAGTCACAGTTCTGGCATTCAGTCACTGGGCAATTAAGGTACTTTTAAAGAACTATGACCAAAATCAGATCAGGAACATCTAGATTATTTTTCAGAAAAAAGAACATCACAGACTGCTCATATCCTACCAAATGGGCAGAAGCAAATGTCCAAACTTTATGTAATGTCATGAATAAAAATGTTAAATTTGATTGCAAGTGATAATGAAGTAAAACATCAATTGTGGATTTCTGATACCTGTCAGCTGATGGCATATTTAGTTTGAAAAGGAGGATCATGACAATTTCTATAAAGTCTTTCCTAAACCTATTTTCTTTTTATTGTGTAACAGGAATTTTTAATAAGCTATCATTAGAAAAAAGAATTAACTTCCTAATATAAATTTTAAAAAAATTTAATTTTGTTCAGTTTCCCCAACTTGTGATGTACTACGTATATTTTTGCTATTTTACCTTGACAGAATTTTTTTTTTTTTTTCAAATCTATTTCTCTTTACTGTATTCTGATACAAGAGTCCCATAATAGGTTATGAACTGAAAAAAATAACTTTCTCACACAGTTAATAATAGTTATTACTTGTTAAGGTCCTCAAGGAGTTAACTTTACCATGGTGTATCCTGAGCTCCATGGTGACCAGACTAATGTAAACAAAATTCTCTTTTAGCTGGTCTTGTGGCCGGGTATTGTGTCATAACAATAAACATTACAACACGGGATAGAGTATAAATGGACTTGGGATAAGAATGCACTTTCTCTTACCCTCAGCAAATGCTGAACCCAGTTTACATATGAGCATATGACTATGCTCATATGTAACATCATATTATTTACATGTAACCAAAGATAGACCCAGAAACCATTACAGGCCGTCCCCAGTTATCGGCGGTCTCAGTTATCGGTGATCTGGTTTTATGGCACTTGTCTACAGCCATAAAATCGGCAATCTATGGCAAAATAACGGGACAAGTTCCAGTTATCAGCACCATAAGCCCCATTATGGTGCCATAAATCACTGAGTTTCAGTTAATGGCGGTTTTAACTTATCGGCACACCCCCGGGGACGGAACCCCCGCCAATAACCAAGATCTACCTTGTATGTGTACTTTCTTCTGGTTGTCAGTATAAAGTATACTGAAACCCACGGTCTGTGATATAACATCTTCGCTTCTATGATTTCATACCAAGTATCATGGAAACATCTTGCAAGCACACGTTGGCACCTCTCATGAATTTCTGATTATTATTTGTAAAAGCACAAATTGTTTTGAAAAATTTATCATTCTATTTAGAAATTTTATCGAAAGAAATGTTCAATACTTATTATTAATAATATATAGTATAGCTAATCCTTTCAGATAAAAATGTCTGCAATACCCGACTAGGCAGTAGCCTGCAGTCTACCTCGATTCAGTGGGAATTAGTCAGCTAAACTGTAGTAAATATTGTCTGTAGCCTATAACCTAGGATTATATGTCCTTAACTGTGAACTAAAGTAACCTGGATTAGGTAGTAACCTGAACTAAAGCAAGTAAGAGTTAAAGACATTTCCTGTTGTGGATCTATGCAATAGCCTCAGTTTACACCAAAGACTCATAGGATTAGATAAATGGCTACAGACTTTTCCCTTTTATATAGCCTGTACTATAGTACTTAAAAATAGTCTTAATACTCTAGACTATCATATGCATACCCTTAAAAGGGAATTATATAATCTGGATTGATTAGACAATAACCTAAACTAGGTGATAGCCTAACCATAAAGTTAAACAATTGTAAGTTACTGTCTTATATACCAGACCAAGAAAAGTACATCAAATGTGCTATGAGGTAGTAGCCTAGCTTCAAGGCAACAAATTGCACCTTGTTAATCCCATGCCCTTAAAGGTGAATTAATCAATCAGGATTAGACAATAACCTACACTAGGTGACAAACTAACTATAAAGTTTCACATCAGTACATTTCATATTAGAAAGTTACTGTTTTATATAATAGACAAAATAGCCTAGGGCTAGATATAAACAACCTGAGCTAGACAAAAATGTTAACCAAACTATGAGTTTACGTAAATATGAGTAAGTTTCTGTTTTTATATAGCCTTTATATTATGAATGATCTAGAATAATCTTCATTAGACAATACTCTATACTAGGCTAAAAAATAGGAAACATCTTATTGTTGGTCTACTCAGTGGCAGTTTAGCCCACACATACTAGATTAGATATAAACAGTATCCTAGACTTAATAAAATAACATAGTAGTTTTTATCACTAGAAGCTGATACTGATAGGTAGCCTATTTCCAAGGCTACATAGCAAGACAGCTCTTATGTAGCCTGCATTCTTAAAGGGGATAAAAAAAAACAGAACAGGCTGTAGCCTAACCAGATTACGTAGGAACCCCCTTTCTAAGGGAATATCCTACCAGCAGCTTAAAAAAACAGCAATGGCCTGAATGTCAGGTAAGGATGGTCTTGGCCACAGAAAACAAAAAACTAGATTAAAAAAGGGCTCTTTTTCTGCATGGTTTATATTCTTAAAGTTTTAAATAAGCCTATAATAGGCAGTGACCTAGAATAGGTGGAGCAGGAACACTAAGAAATCCTCTATGCCTAGTATAATGTACATTATTCCAGAAACATTAACCTAAAACCATGTAAAACAGTAGCTTGGGCTAAGTAAACAAATCAGTTCATAGAAGATTAGTCGGAATGGCATGGCAATTCAAATTAAAATTTCCCAAACCCAGTGCAAAAGGACTAATACAGCCATAGAATTTATTACAAATATGTTAATCATATGAGGAACTACAGAGGTATCCCTCATTAAGCAATTAATACTATCTAGTTTCTAATAACGACTTGCTTTACACTACAGGGCTGCCACTATGCAGAGCCCTCAGTTCAATTGTTCTGTAGCAAATTTCTCGGTTCACATTTTGCCAGTGGGTACGGCCCATACTACCTGCCATGAGCATAGTCCTTGTAAAAAACAAGAAAATTTGGTTGGTCTTCAGATATGTACAAAAATAGTAGTATGCTACTAGTAGCAAGTTTTATAGACGAAACAGCTCATTTTAAGCTGTCCTGGTGAGTCCTAGGGTTCAGTAGGGGCAAGGAAGGGGGAGATTATATCTTTCCAGCCGAACTCCAGCAGCAGATAGGTAACCCCTATCAGAAGAAGATTTAGGTTTGGGCCAAAACCCAGTAACATCAGTCCCAAATAATTGCCAGGTTAACCCTGCAGAGGAAGTAAAGGAATCTTTACATGGGGGTGACATTCTTACTATGGAATATGAGGTGGGCATTGCCACTGAAATGGCCCTGTTCAGGGACACCGATTTCTGCTAGCCATGGGAGAAACATTCTAGAAGGAATTCTATCCCATGCAGCTATCGATGCTGAAGAGGTTCTTTCCCCCAAAAGGGATACAGTGGGGAACCCTGTATTCGCGTTCTCCGGATTCTCGAACTCACGGATTCGCGGATTTCTCTCTAGACCTTATCAACCCATTATTTGCGGGAAATTTGCCTATTCGCAGGTTTTTTCTGACGATAAATAACCCCAAATTAGTGTATTTTGATGTTATTTTCATGACTAAATACATTTTTATGATCCAAAAATGATTTACTAATTTTAAAATATTAATATTGATCAATACTGTATTAGTAAGTTATTTTAATAAGATTAAATGATATCACATAACAATAATAATTTCTCTCTTTCTTACAGAGATGTATGTTTTCTGTATGATAAATAAATGATTTACTAATTTTCAAATGATATAAATGTAAAGAGCAATCAATTCATTAAAGAAAATACTATAAAGAAAATACTATAGTGAATTATTAAGATTTTAGTTTATAAATAAAAAAATTATGTAAGAATGAAGGAAATCCCAGTCTTCACGAATCTTTCTTTCCAACTCCAGGTACCAAACTGAGGTCCAACAGCTGTCAAATATATCAAGTAATGTGACAGGAGGGGGCGGGAGGGAGGGAGGGAGGGGAGGAGGAGGAGGGGTGTTTCTCTCTCTCTCTATACTGAGATGAGAGATTTTTATGGTACATGTATGTATAACATGTTGATTAATATTTTCAAATAATAATAATATAACTGTAATTACAAAAATCACATGTGATAGTACTTTAAAGAAATACTACAATAAAACTTTCCATTTCACTCCTTTCAAATACAGATAACTCCTCTCTCTTCTTCTCTTCTCACTCTCTCCTCTCCTCTTCCTGTGTTTGTCGTCTCATCTCTCTCTCCTGGATCTCCTCCATCCGAAACTCTCTCTCCAATCTCTCGTTCTCTCTCTCCTTTTACTGAGATGAAAGAAGTTTTCTATGGTAAATGTGTATATGTTTATTAATATTTTCACATAATAATAATATTAATAATATAAACTAATTTAAAAATTCAAATGTGATAGTATTATAAAGAAATACAATAATCTATCTATTTTCACTTAAAAACAAATATCTATTTCACTTTTAAATAACAATAAATCTATCTATTTCACTTTAAATAAGGATAACTCTCTCTCTCTCTCTCTCTAATCTCTCTCTCTCTCTCTCTCTCTCTCTCTCTTGCCATAAGAGATATGACCCCTGTTTGGCATGGAAGTTTATGTATACAATATATCTTTAAGGGGCATCATTCTACATTTTTTTAGGTGAAATAATAATATACAATACTAGTTTTCAAATAACATTAAGTTTAATGAAATTAAACAATAACATTCTCTCTCTCTCTCTCTCTCTCTCTCTCCTCTCTCTCTCTCTCTACTTACGTATGTTGATTTTTTTGTAATATAAATAAATTATTTACCTTATAATTAATTTTC
>NC_061109.1:91410624-91446248 GCF_015104395.2 Macrobrachium nipponense | reverse complement strand
GAAAATTAATTATAAGGTAAATCAATTTATTTATATTACAAAAAAAATAAACATACGTAAGAATAAGAGAGAGAGAGAGAGCGAGAGAGAGAGAGAGAGAGAGAATGAGAGAGAGAGAGAGATGTTATTGTTTAATTTCATTAAACTTAATGTTATTTGAAAACTAGTATTGTATATATTATTCACCATAAAATGTAGTGATGCCCTTAAAGATATATTGTATACATAAACTTCCATGCCAAACAGGGGTCATATCATCATGGCAAGAGAGAAGAGAGAGAGAGAGAGAGAGAGAGAGAGAGAGAGAGACCTTACAGACCTTAACAGACCTTACATCTTGTTCGGGTTGTTGCCCCAGGTCCCTCAGTGTGAGGCACCTCTAATGTCTACCAGAGAGTTGCTAGTACATCTTCCGGTATATTTTGCATCTTCCAATCTTGGATGGTCTGGGATGCAGTTTAGATATTTGTCGAGCTTATTCTTAAACATCTACGCTCACTCCTTGATATATTCCTCAGATGAGCTGGCAACGCATTGAATAGACGCTGCATTATCGATGCTGGGTGCGTAGTGGATTAAGTCCTGTGTGCTTTCCTTATTTTTCCTGGTATAGTTTTGGGCACTATAATCTACTCTGCTTGCTCTTTCTGATATTTTTAGTTCCATGATATTTTCTGCTATTCCTTCTATCTGTTTCCATGCCTGAATTATCATGTAGCGTTCTCTTCTCTTTTCTAGACTATATAATTTTAAGAATTGTAGTCTTTCCCAGTAGTCTAGGTCCTTAACTTCTTCTATTCTAGCTGTAAAGGACCTTTGTACATCTCTATTTGTGCAATATCCTTTTGATAGTGTGGGTACCATATCATATTGCAATATTCAAGTGGACTACGAACATATGTTTTATAAAGCATAATCATGTGTTCAGCTTTTCTTGTTTTTGAAGTGCCGTACAACATTCCCATTTTTGCTTTACATTTTGCCAACAGAGTTGCTATTTGATCATTGCATAACATGTTCCTATTCATCATCACACCAAGGTCTTTAACTGCTTCCTTATTTGTGATGGTCTCCATTGTATTAGGTCCCTTATATGCATATAGCTTTCTTTCTCTGTCTCCATAATTTATTGATTCAAATTTATCAGAGTTAAATACCATCCTATTTACCTCTGCCCAATCATATACTTTGTTAAGGTCTCTTTGTAGAGCGTTCCTATCTTCATCACAAGTAATTTCTATATTATTCTTGTGTCATCTGCGAAACTACTCACTACCGAATCCTTAACATTATTGTCTATGTCATTCAATCATAATAACAAACAGTATTGCAGCTAACACCGTACCTTGCGGCACACCGGATATTACCTTGGCTTCATCCGATTTCTCGTCGTTTGCAATAACTATCTGTTTTCTGTTGTGTAAAAATTCTTTTAACCATCTTCCTACTTTATCCATGATATTGTGTTTTCTAATTTTCTTCGCTAATATATTATGGTCTACTTTATCAAAAGCTTTTGCAAAGTCTAAATAAACCACATCTGTTTCATTTCCGCTTTTCATATTTTTTGAATATGTTTTCACGGTGGACTAACAGTTGGGTTTGTGTACTTTTTCCGGGTACGAAACCATGTTGTCCTTTATTAAACAAATTATTTTTTATTAAATGTTTCATAATATTTTTCTTCATTACCCTTTCCATCCACTTTTTCATATAATGTGATGTTAGACTCACAGGCCTATAATTACTTGCCTCTAGTCTTGATCCACTTTGAAAGTAGGGGTAATATACGCTAATTTGTGCTCATCATATATCTTGCCTGTATCTACACTTTGTCTTAATAATATTGCAAGTGGCTTTGCGATAGAATGAACTACTTTCTTTAACAAAATAGCAGGAATTCCCATCATGACCCTGCACAGCAGCTCCATTTTTAATTTCATTAATAGCCTGCACAATATCAGCTCATTAATATCTATGTCGACTAAATATTCACTATTTTCATCCCTTACTTCTATATCATTATCTTCATTATCTATTCTAGGGGTGAATTCTCTCTTATATCGTTCTGCCAGTATGTTGCAAATTTCCTTTTTTCATTCGTTAATCTCCCTTCAATTCTCAGAGGGCCTATTTCTATTCTTCTTTTATTCATCTTCTTCGCATATGAGTATAATAGTTTGGGGTTTTGCTTGATATTTAATAGGGTTTTTTGTTTTTTGGCTTCCAAGTCCCGTTTTTCATTTCTTTTGATTGTATAATCTTTTTTCTGCATTTTCTATCTTACTTTTTAGTTCTATAACTTTCCATGCATTTTTTCTTTTGCAAGACCTTTTTTCCACTTTCTGATTTTCTGGAACAAGATTCTTCTGTCTCTTGGTATGCATGAATGATGTTTTCTTTTCTTCTTCGGTATATATTTTTCCACTATTATCTCCAATATTTATATAATATCTCCGTATTTACCCTTATGTCATCACTTACGAAAATGTTATCCCAATCTTTGTTTAATTCTTCATTAATTTCTGACCATTTTATATTTTACTGTAGAAGTTGTATTTTCCATATCCTTCCCACTTTTTCATTTCTTGCTTATCTCTATTTTCACTTGCTTTGGAATGAACTGTTAATTCTATGACATTATGGTCTGAAATACTCGCATTATAAACTATTATTTCTTTAACATAATTCATCTCGTTCACAAATACTAGGTCTAAAGTATTTCCTTTCTTGTTGGCAGGTGATTTATTTGTTGAATGTTGTATCTAGTAGCATATCTAATAGCTTTTCAAATTGCCTCTTATCTTCTGCAATACTATTACTCTCTTTTTTATATGTATAAGTACAACCACATCTCCTATTCGTTCTTTCCATTCTACGAAAGGAAAGTTGAAGTCACCAGATAGGAGAATAGTCCAGTCCTTGTGATTTCTACATATATCATCCAATTTTCAATTATTAAGTCAAACTCTTTAGTATTAGAGGTCTATATATTACTATGTTCATCAATTTTTCAGATTCAAATTCTACCGCTATTAGTTCACATTCTGAGTTACTATATTTCTCATATATTTTTCCTTGTTTTTTGTCTTTCCCATATATTGCGGTTCCCCCTTGATTCCTATTTTTTCTATCTGATCTATAAGTTTGGAACCCTTTTATTTGATCATCATTCCCAGTCTCTTGGGAATACAGGTTTCACTTATATTCATTATATCTATTTTCTTTTTCATTTTGGGTTAGTTCTTCTAAGTACTCTATTTTTCTTTTTGAGTTACTCGTAACTAAACCCTGCGCATTCATCACTATGATGGTTTGCGTGTTTTCTCCTTCATTTAATACTGATAGTAATAAGGATTTTCCCATGTCTCTTTCCTGTTCTGGTATGTTGTTCTTTTTTTCATTTCCAGAAATTCTGACATTAAAAAATCCAACTTTTCCATAATATTTGATCTTCCTTCATCATAATTATTCATTTTGTGTCCGAATCTGCAATTTTCTCCGTTTCTGCAATATCCTCTTGCATAATAAATACAGTTATTATCTCTTGAGTAGAATTTCGGAGCTGATGCTTTGAAATTCTTTGCTGACACCTCTGCATATCTCATTGGTGGTTTGCTTTTCTCTTTTACCTGATATTCTTGATTTCTCTCTTTATTTGTTTCTTTCTTATTTTGGATTTTATACTTGGTTGGTTATTTATTTGATTATGATCATGGCTACAGGGTGCATTTATATTTGCATTTTTTGTCGAACTTACATCCTTTTTCCTTCTTTTAGGTTTTTACATATTTTTGGATGCAGATCTCTGCAATATCATCCCCATATCCATCTAAGTATGCACATTTACATATATTTCATAGTTTTGACATATCTTAGGATGTTTGTAGTAACATCTTTCTCCAAATCTGCAATTCCCTCTTTTCAAAAGGTTGCAGATTTGTCTTTCTGTCTATTTTTTCCTCTTTCCCGTCATTGTATGATCTGGTAGAGCCTCTTCAGGATTTGCTTTTCTGTTGTCATATCGTAATTTATTTCTTCGTAGGTATGCTGCTTTATTGCCTCATATGTAGTATCAATGAGTATCTCTGCATCCATACTTTTATCTTGTTCTTTGTTTTCCTTATTTTTTTCTGTCATTTCATTTTTGTTTACTTCTCTTCCGTTTTCCTCTTCTTCTTTTTTCTTTTTCTTCTTCTTCTCTTCCTCCTCTTCTTCTTCATCCTCAACTATTTGTACATTCAATCTTGATTTAATAACATTGTCTATCCATGATAGACATGTTGAACAAAAATTCTTGTATCTTTTCTCAAATCTTGTATTACCTCAGCACACTGTGGATGGGTCGGAATGTTGCATGCAGCACATTTTCTGATTAGGTTTTGTGGATTGAGAGAGAGAGTTATCCTTATTTAAAAGTGCAAAAGTGATAGATAAGATTATTGTATATTTAACAAGTGAAATAGCATAGATTGATTGTATTTCTTTATGGATAGATTTATTGTATTTTGATAATACTATCACATTTGAATTTTTAAATTAGTTATATTATTAATATTATTATTATGTGAAAAATATTATAAACATATACACATTTACCATAGAAATTCTTTCATCTCAGTAAAAGAGAGAGAGAGAGAGAGAGAGAGAGAGAGAGAGAGAGAGTTATCTGTATTTGAAACGAGTGAAATGGAAAGTTTATTGTAGTATTTCTTTAAAGTACTATCACATGTGATTTTTGTAATTACAGTTATATTATTATTATTTGAAAATATTAATCAACATGTTATACATACATGTACCATAAAAATCTCTCATCTCATAGAGAGAGAGAGAGAAACACCCTCCCTCCCTCCCCTCCTCCCTCCCCCTCCCTCCCTCCCTCCCCCCTCCGCCCCCTCCCTCCCCCCTCCTGTCACATTACTTGATATATTTTGACAGCTGTTGGACCTCAGTTTGGTACCTGGAGTTGGAAAGAAAGATTCGTGAAGACTGGGAGTTTCCTTCATTCTTACATAATTTTTTTATTTATACTAAAATCTTAATGATTCTATAGTATTGTCTTTATAGTATTTTCTTTAATAGTATTTTCTTTAATGAATTGATTGCTCTTTACATTTATATCATTTGAAAATTAGTAAATCATTTATTTATCATACAGAAAACATACATCTCTGTAAGAAAGAGAGAAATTATTATTGTTATGTGATATCATTTAATCTTATTAAAATAACTTACTAAGGGATTTTGACGAAGGAAAAACAAAATCTATTTCTGGGTGATTGGCTCGTGTCGCCCTATGAAAGGATCCTTAATATCATTCTTTCATAGGTAAAATTAATCTAAAATTACCAGAGAAAAACAAAATTAAGAAAATGTCAGTAAAACTGACTCGCTCACTCTTAAAAAGAAGTGTCGGTATGGTAATAGGGGCGAGTGGGAATCACTACTAACCACGAGACTTCATTCCCAATTAAACTTCCAATCAGAATCCCCTTAAGAGGAGAGCTGATACCAACGGGTGCGATCGCAGCCGCTAACTACTACTACTAGAGGACGCCACGGACAGCAGCGCCCCTAGGCGGACATCCTTAATCTAAAAAAACAATCTTGTCCTGCATGGGGGGGGGAAAACAATATAGGGTGGGTTTCATAGGGCGACACGAGCCAATCACCCAGAAATGATTTTTCCTTCGTCAAAATCCCTTTTCTGGGCTCAGCTCGTGTCGGCCTATGAAAGAGTACCAGAGAAAACAGACAAGATGGGAAAAAAGGAACAAATGAAAGGCAGTTGTAAAATGATGGATATAATATAAGTAAATCAATTACAGCATACAACTAAGTACTTAAACTAACTTATACTAAAATAGTAAATTAACAGAACGTTAGTTAATTTAAAGTAACTTAAATAAAAACAGTAATCACAGGTAAATTACAATGATTGCAGTGTAATATAAAACAAAAGGGAATTTACTTCGAAAAATATTTACAAAAATATACAAAAACAAACATTGGTCCCTACCCTAGCATAAAAATAAGGGTTAGGTAACACTGAAGTACACCATCAGTACAAGTGTGGATGTCCCTAGCAAAAAAAATAAGGGACAATCCACTATATGATTCAGCGGCTAAGGCTAGGATATCCGAGTAGCATGGCGATAGGGTGAGGCATGTTGGATGATGTAGGTAGAAAGAGACTGGATCTTATACTACGACTACTATACAGTATCAGGGGAAAACAATGTTTCCCGCTGCTACTGCTGAAAATTTTAAAGATTCCAAGGACTTAAGATAATGACGTTTAAAGACTGTCGGGGATTTCCATCCAGTATACTTTTTAAGATCCTCAAAGTTCATATGCTGAAAGTAATTAATTGAGTGGTCTACTCCCCTGATATCAGTGCTTTTGGGAATGAATCAGGATTTGCTTGTTTAATGAAGTAAAGGATTTGTTGCCTAATACCCTTTTACTGCAAAAAGTACCACCTTTTTCTCTCATGAAGAGAGCACCTGAGGATCTTGATGAAGTACGAGATAGAAAGGCTCTAAGAGTTGATACTGGGCATAGAGAGAAGGATCCTGGGGAAGTGGGATAACTTTCCAAGGGGCGGGCCCACCTTGCAAGAGGATCCTCATTTTTTTGGCTAAAAAGCTACGATCCGGAGCAAGTAGAACTTCTCCTGATGGGAGGAATTCCACATGACCCGCATCCCTGGATAGAGCCGACAGTTTCTGAAATCTAGCTCCTGAAGCTAGGCTTAATAAGAATAATGCTTTCTCAGGAGCATTATGATGTACAAGAGAGTTGTCAGTATCTGAAGCTAGTTTGAGGACATCATTTAAGAACCATGAGACTGCAGTAGGCCTTTGAGAAGGTCTAAGTCTAGCACAGGCTTTAGGGATAGACGTGAAATAAGGTTCAGTCAGATCTATCTGAAAAAACCTAATTGGAAGATCTTCTTCAAACCGCCGATTTATGAGTGGTAATAGTGCTAGCTGCTAAACCTTTTTCAAACAAGGATCTGAAAAAGGATATAGCTAGATTAACTGTCATGGTTGTAGTGTTCGATTCTTTCAGGAAAGATGCTAATTTTTTAACAGCTGAGTCATATTTCTAATGGTTGACTCTCTTATTCTGATTCTAGGAAGAGAATATTCTGTGGATCAATATTAGCATCTTTATTAGCCGCAAACTTCATGAAGTCCATAAAGTTAGGTTCTGGAGAATTCCTGAGGAAGCGAACACAGTCCTCATTTGTACTGATTGTGATAGCTTGGGATTGGGGATCCGTTGAGGTCGGAGGCCCAATTCCAGAAGAAGAGGATACCAGTTGCTCTTGGGCCAGTCCGGTGCAATCAGAGCTACTATCCCTTTGAAAGACCTTAGTTTGCTTAGGACTTTCAAGAGAGATTCACTGGAGGAAAAACATAAATCTTCCTCCACTGATTCCAATCCAGCGACAGGGCGTTCCGTGGCATAAGCCAGAGGGTCCAGGTTGGGGGCCACATAGCAAGGAGCTTGTGGTTCGCTTGTGAGGCGAAGAGATCCACTTGGAAGACCTGGTGGGACTCTCAGGCTTATCCACTGGAATGACCGTCGTCTAGAGACCATTCTGATTCCAGAGGGACTGACCGGGACAGAGCGTCTGCTATCACATTTCTTACCCCTGCCAGGTGAGTGGCAGACAGATGCCATTTGTGTTTGTTTGCTAGGGCAAAGATGGCTATCATGACATGATTCACATGCTTGGATTTGGCCCTCCTCTGTTGATGCAATGAACTACCACTGCACTGTCCAAAACTAGCCTTAGATGAGACTTCTTCGGGGAAGAAGCAGTCTGCTTCAAGGTAAGAAATACTGCCATTGCTTCCAGAAACGTTTATGTGAAGCTGGCGAAATTGAACTGACCAAGTCCCCTGAACCTGTTGAACTGAGAGTATCCCCCCCACCACCCGGACAGGGAGGCATCCGTGTGAATGGTTAACACTGGAAGGGGATATTGAAGGGGTACCTTCTTGGCTAAGTTCTTTACTTTTGACCATGGACGGAGTTGATTGCGGAGGATCTGTGGGATTACTGACAACTTGTCTCGAGATTTGGTGTGCTCTCGATCGCCAAATTCGATTTAATCTTTTAGCCTTGCTTTCAGGAGGATATCTGTTACCGAAGCAAACTGAAGGGACCCTAGGATTCTCTCTCCTGGTTTCTCCTTGATGTTTGCTTGCATTTGAGAAATTGCCTGACAGATTTTGCTATTTCCTTCCGTTTGGCCACTGGAATTGACAGATTGTGGGAAGACAAATCCCATTGGATTCCCAGCCACTGAAAACGAGACTCCGGGGTAAGTCTGGATTTCGTTTTGTTTATCTGGAACCCCAGATGTTCCAGAAAGTGAACTACCTTTTTGGTGGCTTCGAGACATTCCTCGACGGTTGGTGCCCAGATCACCAATCGTCGAGGTATGCTGCTACCATGATTCCCTGAGTTCTCAATTGCTGTACAACCACTTCTGCTATTTTCGTGAATACCCTGGGGGCTACATTCAGACCGAAGGGCATCACTTTGAATGAGAATGTCTGATTTCCTAGTCTGAATCCTAGGAATGGGCGGAAGTGCCTGGCTATAGGGATATGATAGTATGCGTCTGTAAGATCGATGGAGCATGTGACGGCTCCACGCGGAAGTAAGGTCCTTACTTCGCGAGAGGGTAAGCATCTTGAACTTGTCGCAACGAATGAAAGAGTTTAGCTTTGACAAGTCTAAGATTACCCTTCTTTTTGTTGAGCCTTTCTTTGGCACGCAGAATAAGCGACCCTTGAAAATTTTTAGATGCTTGACTCTCGCAATAGCTCCTTTCTGAAGGAGTCCTCCGCGTAATCTGTCATTCCTCTGATGGTATTTGGTGGAATGATTTGATTGGAGGAGGATCTTTGATCCAACTCCAACCAATCCTTTGGACACTATGCTCTGTGCCCAATTGCTGAACCCCCACCTGTGGCGGAAGAGGAACAGCCTCCCTCCTACCTGGGGAGCCTCATTGTTGATGGCGGGTTGACCACCACGCCCTCCTCTGAACTGCCTGCTCCTTGTCGCCCTTCCTGCGCCACGCTGGCGAAAGTAACCTCTCGCCCTACCTCTCGGTTGTTTGTAGCCTTGAGCCTCAAATGTAGGGTTGAAGGCCGGCGAGATTGCGTAGGAGGTCGACGGCTGTGATTGAGGAGACAACAGGAGGATGGGCTGGTTCTGTTTCGAACTAGCAGGTTGTCCCTGTTGGTAACCGGGACGGCCTGCACAAATTGCTGCTGTTGCTGGTGTTTCTGATACGGCTGGAACCTCTTACCAGCCTTCTTTGGTTTCTTACCAGCAGTGGGGACGGATTCTTGTTTCCTCTTTGACGAAATACCCCACCTAACTCTAAGGCTCTGGTTGAGCCTAGCAGCCTCGTGGTGCACTTCATTAACAGCGGACTCTGGGAAGAGATCCGCTCCCCACATGCTAGAAGCCAAGAGTCTATTAGGCTCGTGCCTAATAGTGCACTCCTGCAGAACGTGCTTTCGGCAATTCCTCCTAGCTTGGAAGAAGTCAAAAGCATCTGTTGAAAACCGTCTGAAACTGGGATTTTGCTAAGATCTTAAACAGCGGTTCCGTCGCATATGAGAGAGCAGCCTTTCCGTTATTATAAGAGAATTGAGGGACCTGCCAAACCTGGTTCGCGCGTCGAACTCTGCCTGAATCAGGGAATCAGGCAGCCTTGGCAGCTTCTCGCCGAACTGGTCCATGGCGCAGTCCGGTTGGAGCTTACCAAGCGTGAACGTAGCTGGCAAGTTACTCCCACAATTCTCCGAAAGCCGGGAAGAGCGGAGAAGTAGACTCCGCCTCCCTTAACTGTGGCATGGGCTCATCCTTGAGGACTGCCTGAAGGGTCTTCTCTACTATTTTTCGTGGCGAACGAAGAGAGCCTCCTCTTCCGTCGCGAAAAATAGTAAAAGGACTCTTATAGGCCTGGAGCTTAGTGTTCGTGCACTCCCAGTCCTCAAGGCAGTGAACCCATTCCCGCTGGGCATGATCCCTACTGTATGAACAGACTCTCTAGAGATCTTGTCTTCCCTAGTAAGAGCGTTACAGTCAGCCTAGCATAACCGATGAAAGGCTGCGTCAGACCCAGGAGGGTAAAACTCGAAGTCCTCAATCCTCCGAGTTCCACACTCCGGGATAGAGATCATCCCATCCTTAAAAGGAGCGTAGGCAGCTACTCTCCATGGATTCTCCATGAGAAAGCTGGCAGAGAGTCGTATGGCGGGAGTTGGAGAATGCCAGTGCTTGGCGCTGGGGTAGACTGAAGAGGGGACCTGAGAGAGCCCAGCTACTCGGTCCTCATTCTCTCTAACCCTGTTAGAGAGATCTTGTATGGACTGGCCTGATTGAGACAGAGTGCTCGACAATTGTGCGAACATCTGCCTCGAATCTCGTCCCCAGGGCGGAGACTTGCGAGCCAACCAACTCGCCCACCTGTTGCATCACCACTGCTGAGAAAGCAGTGGGATCAAAGGTGCTAGTCCTGCTCCTCCCACCCGGCGTTGCCGGAGTGGAAGCGGTGGAGGCAGGAGAAGGCATTGGCTCGGCGGGAGCGCGAGCCTTCCTCCTTAGAAGCCTTGCTTCTAGAACTCTTTCGAGTGAGAAGAACTCGGCTTAGCTTTCACCGCGTCGGCGTAGGAAGTCGAAGACTTCCTAGCCGAAGAAGACGAAGACGACTTCCTAGAAGTTGTCTTAGCTAGCGTCTTCGGTTCTCTCTGTCCCTTCCCACCTTTGGGGGTACAGAGAGAGCGGGAGAGCGGGTAGGGATCTCAGATCCCACAAAGCCTTGGAAAGAAGCGCTCGAAGAAGGGACAGGAGAAGATCCAGGAGCACCCAAGGAAAGGACCTTGGGCGCCCGACACACCTACCTCAACCAACAAATCCTCTGCCCCTACCGCCATGGGCTCGATGTTTGGTCCAGGGCAGCGACGTCCGGGACCGACTCCTGGGAAGCTACGACCCCAAGGATTGCTGGAGATCTTGCTGGATGGAGGCTATAAGAGGGGCTGCGGACAAGGGTCAACATACCCAGTTGACTTGCCCGCAGGGAAGATCTGGACCGGCCAGCTTCTTATCTAAAATATAAGGCTGCCTTTGGCGGCGTTCTTCCCGAAGCCGCCCCACCCACGCTTTCAGGGTGGCGAGGGCGACCTCCCTCACACCAGTACGCCTGAAAGAAAGGGCGAGATGAGCTTCTAATGGCGGAACGGGGTTAACAAACTTATGACTAAGAGTTGTTAGTAAAATGATAAGGAAGCCTATAATGGACTTACCCCATCTCCCAGCTGACCGACTAGGTCGTAGCAGATGGCGCAGGCTCTGGGTGCCAGACGATCATCTCGTTAAATGACGTGGCACAAGGGGCGTGAGACCTGCACTCATCGTGGCCGCAAGGGTCGTACAACGTCGCGTTGCACGCCGGGACCTGACAGTTGGTAGCCTGTAGGTGGAAAGATACATGAGTATCAGGAAAACACTTACAGCCTAAACAGTTTGCTCCGCTGGTGCCGGAGCGATAAAGTTAGATTAAACCAGAGCCCTCCCGCCATAATACGTGTGGTAACAAGGTTGGTTGAGTCCTAGGCTATAGCTCCGCTGATGGCGGGGACACAAAAGGAAACCAACCAGGAGTGGTGGTAATTGGAAACCACGACGGAATGGCGGGGATGGTAGATATATAAATAATAAAATTAAACAATTCATCGTAAAATTAGGGTATAGTCCTTAAAAAGAAAATAACAATAATAACAAACCTTTCCCCACCCGTCTACTAGAAGAGTGCGCGGGTAAGAGCAAGCTCCCTTCCAGTAGCGGGGGAGAGATGTAAGATATAGTAGGCAGCAACCGACCACTAGTAGTGCCCACCCCTCCCGCTGGCGGAGCCAGTAATCTATAACCAAAGGTGCCCCGGCTGCGGACGGAAGGCTCCTTTCGTTATAGCGAGGGAAGGTGGCTGAGCAACTGGGGAGGGGGGACGAAGGTCTCGGCGTAACACGGCGGGAGGAGAGAGAGGGGGGGGGGATGGCCAACTCCTCCCCTCCTCACCGACTACCCTGCTCGGAGACCCGGTACCTCATGAGTGGTCGCCCTATACCCCCCGCTGGGAGGAACCCCTGGCCACCTCAGAGAGGGAGAGAGAAGGCGACTGAGGTTTGTCATGACAACCAAGGGGTCCCCCAGCCCATCCCCTATACCAGGTAGGGAGGGCAGGGCAGGGTAAGGTGCGATTGGAACACGTGACCCAAGTGCCTAGGCCCGCGAGCAACACAACCGTGGAAGGCCACGTGAACCAGGCTGTACCAATACAAGGAACATGCTAGCTAGGCTAGCCTAACACCCTAAATTATAATATATACATCGAAAAGATGGAAAAGACACTTTTAGTAAAAGAGAAAGAAGCCCAGGAGGAGGCAGACTGTTCCAAGAAACAGAAGCCTACTCGGAGCCAGCGATAGCCGATGAAGAGCAAGAGCCGGGATGCTGGGCAGGAATAATAATAATAGCCCTAAATACCAAACTAAGAGAGATGGTAGGGGGGCTAAACTAGCTAAAACTCGATGTAAAAGACAATGAACGTAACATAGTAAGCCCATAAGTATAAGAAGTCCCAGTATGGAGACCGGGCAATTCTTAACGCGGCAGCATGGCGCCACCACGAGACAACCGGGAAACCGTATATGACCTATTAGGAGGAAAATACTGGTATCCGGAAGATAAAAATGTGGTAAAACATTACTTATGAGTTACTTAACTTAGCCGTTGCAATTGCAGAGCGTTCCATGGTGAAGAATAGGATAAATCCCGAAAATAGCACAGCACAGAAAAATAATGCGTCCTGACGCTAGCGCTAATAATTAAGGATGTCCGCTAGGGGCGCTGCTGTCCGTGGCGTCCTCTAGTAGTAGTAGTAGCGGCTGCATCGCCCGTTGGTATCAGCTCTCTCTTAAGGGGATTCTGATTGGAAGTTCTAATTGGTGAATGTCTCGTGGGTAGTGATTCCCACTCGCCCCACCTATTACCATACCGACACTTCTTTTTAAGAGTGAGCGAGTCAGTTTTACTGACATTTTCTTAATTTTTGTTTTTTTGCTCTGGTAATTTTAGATTAATTTTACCTAGAAAGAATGATATTAAGGTATCCTTTCATAGGCCGACACGAGCTGAGCCCAGAAATACAGTATTGATCAATATTAATATTTTAAAATAGTAATCAATTTTGGATCATAACAATGTATTTAGTCATGAAAATAACATCAAAAATACACTAATTTGTGGGTTATTTATCGTCAGAAAAAACCTGCGAATAGGCGAATTTCCCGCAAATAATGGGTTGATAAGGTCTAGAGAGAAATCTGCGAATCCGTGAGTTCGAGAATCCGGAGAACGCGAATACGGGGTTCCCCACTGTATCCCTTTTGGGGGAAAGAACCTCTTCAGCATCGATAGCTGCATGGGATAGAATTCCTTCTAGAATGTTTCTCCCATGGCTAGCAGAAATCGGTGTCCCTGAACAGGGCCATTTCAGTGGCAATGCCCACCTCATATTCCATAGTAAGAATGTCACCCCCATGTAAAGATTCCTTTACTTCCTCTGCAGGGTTAACCTGGCAATTATTTGGGACTGATGTTACCGGGTTTTGGCCCAAACCTAAATCTTCTTCTGATAGGGGTTACGTATCTGCTGCTGGAGTTCGGCTGGAAAGATATAATCTCCCCCTTCCTTGCCCCTACTGAACCCTAGGACTCACCAGGACAGCTTAAAATGAGCTGTTTCGTCTATAAAACTTGCTACTAGTAGCATACTACAATTTTTGTACATATCTGAAGACCAACCAAATTTTCTTGTTTTTTACGAGGACTATGCTCATGGCAGGTAGTATGGGCCGTACCCACTGGCAAAATGTGAACCGAGAAATTTGCTACAGAACAATTGAACTGAGGGCCCTGCATAGTGGCAGCCCTGTAGTGTAAAGCAAGTCGTTATTAGAAGCTAGATAGTATTAATTGCTTAATGAGGGATACCTCTGTAGTTCCTCATATGATTAACATATTTGTAATAAATTTATTCTATGGCTGTATTAGTCCTTTTGCACTGGGTTTGGGAAATTTTAATTTGAATTGCCATGCCATTCCGACTAATCTTCTATGAACTGATTTGTTTACTTAGCCCAAGCTACTGTTTTACATGGTTTTAGGTTAATGTGTCTGGAATAATGTACATTATACTAGGCATAGAGGATTTCTTAGTGTTCCTGCTCCACCTATTCTAGGTCACTGCCTATTATAGGCTTATTTAAAACTTTAAGAATATAAACCATGCAGAAAAGAGCCCTTTTTTAATCTAGTTTTTTTTTGTTTTTTGTTTTCTGTGGCCAAGACCATCCTTACCTGACATTCAGGCCATTGCTGTTTTTTTAAGCTGCTGGTAGGATATTCCCTTAGAAAGGGGGTTCCTACGTAATCTGGTTAGGCTACAGCCTGTTCTGTTTTTTTTGTCCCCTTTAAGGATGCAGGCTACATAAGAGCTGTCTTGCTATGTAGCCTTGCTAATAGGCTACCTATCAGTATCGGCTTCTGATGATAAAAACTACTATGTTATTTTATTAAGTCTAGGATACTGTTTATATCTAATCTAGGCTGTGTGGGCTAAACTGCCACTGAGTAGACCAACAATAGGATGTTTCCTATTTTTTAGCCTAGTATAGAGTATTGTCTAATGAAGATTATTCTAGATCATTCATAATATAAAGGCTATATAAAAACAGAAACTTACTCATATTTACGTAAACTCATAGTTTGGTTAACATTTTTGTCTAGCTCAGGTTGTTTAAATCTAGCCCTAGGCTATTTTGTCTACTATATAAAACAGTAACTTTCTAATTTGAAATGTACTGAATTGTGAAACTTTATAAGTGTTAGTCTGTCACCTAGTGTAGGTATTGTCTAATCCTGATTGGATTAATTCACCTTTAAGGGCAATGTGGGATTAACAAGGTGCAATTTGTTGCCTTGAAGCTAGGCTACTACCTCATAGCACATTTGATGTACTTTTCTTGGTCTGGTATATAAGACAGTAACTTACAATTGTTTAACTTTATGTTAGGCTATCACCTAGTTTAGGTTATTGTCTAATCAATCCAGATTATATAATTCCCTTTTAAGGGTATGCATATGATAGTCTAGAGTATTAAGACTATTTTTAAGTACTATAGTACAGGCTATATAAAAGGGAAAAGTCTGTAGCCATTTATCTAATCCTATGAGTCTTTGGTGTAAACTGAGGCTATTGCATAGATCCACAACAGGAAATGTCTTTAACTCTTACTTGCTTTAGTTCAGGTTACTACCTAATCCAGGTTACTTTAGTTCACATTTAAGGACATATAATCCTAGGTTATAGGCTACAGACAATATTTACTACAGTTTAGCTGACTAATTCCCACTGAATCTAGGTAGACTGCAGGCTACTGCCTAGTCGGGTATTGCAGACATTTTATCTGAAAGGATTAGCTATACTATATTATTAATAATAAGTATTGAACATTCTTTCGATAAAATTTCTAAATAGAAATGATAAATTTTTCAAAACAATTTGTGCTTTTACAAATAATAATCAAAAAATTCATGAGAGGTGCCAACGTGTGCTTGCAAGATGTTTCCATGATACTTGGTATGAAATCATAGAAGCGAAGATGTTATATCACAGACCGCGGGTTTCAGTATTCTTTATACTGACAACCAGAAGAAAGTACACATACAAGGTAGTCCTTGGTTATCGGCGGGGGTTCCGTCCCCGGGGGTGTGCCAATAAGTTAAAACCGCCATTAACCGAAACTCAGTGATTTATGGCACCATAATGGCGGTTATGGTGCTGATAACCGGAACTTGTCCCGTTATCATGCCATAGATTGCCGATTTTATGGCTGTAGACAAGTGCCATAAAACCAGAATCACCGATAACTGAGACCGCCGATAACTGGGGACGGCCTGTAATGGTTTCTGGGTCTATCTTTGGTTACATGTAAATAATAGATGTTACATATGAGCATAGTCATATGCTCATATGTAAACTGGGTTCAGCATTTGCTGAGGGTAAGAAAGTGCATTCTTATCCCAAGTCCATTTATACTCTATCCCTGGTTGTAATGTTTATTGTTACGACACAATACCCGGCCACAAGACCAGCTAAAAGAGAATTTTGTTTACATTAGTCTGGTCACCATGGAGCTCAGGATACACCATGGTAAAGGTAACTCCTTGAGGACCTTAACAAGTAATAACTATTATTAACTGTGTGAGAAAGTTATTTTTTTCAGTTCATAACCTATTATGGGACTCTTGTATCATTAAAGATACAGTAAAGAGAAATAGATTTGAAAAAAAAAATATGTTAAAGGTAAAATAGTAAAAATATACGTAGTACATCACAAGTTGGGGAAACTGAACAAAATTAACTTTTTTTTATTTATATTAGGAAGTTAATTCTTTTTTCTAATGATAGCTTATTAAAAATTCCTGTTACACAATAAAAAGAAAATAGGTTTAGGAAAGACTTTATAGAAATTGTCATGATCCTCCTTTTCAAACTAAATATGCCATCAGCTGACAGGTATCAGAAATCCACAATTGATGTTTTACTTCATTATCACTTGCAATCAAATTTAACATTTTTATTCATGACATTACATA
This sequence comes from Macrobrachium nipponense, assembly GCF_015104395.2. Taxonomy (NCBI): domain Eukaryota; kingdom Metazoa; phylum Arthropoda; class Malacostraca; order Decapoda; family Palaemonidae; genus Macrobrachium; species Macrobrachium nipponense. The sequence continues at coordinate 91,429,483 of NC_061109.1, read as the reverse complement.
AAGTTTGGACATTTGCTTCTGCCCAGCTGGTAGGATATGAGCAGTCTGTGATGTTCTTTTTTCAGAAAAATAATCAAGATGTTCCTGATCTGATTTTGGTCATAGTTCTTTAAAAGTACCTTAATTGCCCAGTGACTGAATGCCAGAACTGTGACTTTTGAAGGTTCATTCAATTCCAGTTTGGAGTTGCTTGTCTATTTTCTGGCATTTTCCTTTTTCATATATTTCTCATTTCTCCAAGCTCAAGTTTTGTGATGTATATCTAACCTGAATATTTTATATATATCTGATACTATCTCAAGATACAAATCCACATTTAATGGTTTTCTTCCAAGAGTCTGATAACATATTTTCTAGTCTTGGCTACTTTGTCAGCACTTGTTTTAATATTATTAATGCATTTTCTTTCAGATTCGAGGTTCTATTCCCTGCCATTGGTCCCAAGATGTTAGTAAAATGGTTCCAAAGCCACCTATAACATTTGATGTCATGGAACCCTTTGCTGATACTGCTGGGTTAGTTATGTCCCCTTCAAATGCTTTTTTTATTTTTGAGGGTTTTTTGATCTTTGTTTAGCATTAAATTCTTAAAAAGTGATGCTTCATATCTAATTTTTTATAAGGGTTTTACACAGATGCATTGACACCTCTCATAGGCTTGTGCAGAAATTTTTGGATGAGGATGTTTCTATCCTGTGCTTTGCAAATATAACCCATTTCATGTTTCATCTTAATCTACCTCAATGCATCATTGCATGAGCAAATGGAAGTATGCTTACATTGCTTTTGGAGAGTGCCCAATGTTTTTTATACCTTTATAGAAAGAAGGTTTGCTCTCCAACTCCTGCTTGTCATGCTAGATCACCTCTTTCTTTGATGGCCTATCATTTGTCTCTGCATGTCTCCACAGGTCCAGTAATCATAAAAACATTAATTAAAACCCTGTCGCCGTTTCCAGTACATACTCTCCCCTCTTCATTCCTTATGCCAAATCCATGGCCCTCATGAACCTTTCATGTCTGTTTTTCCGAACTCGGCCATCCATATCTGCTCCTGTGAATATTTTGTCCCTTCCTTCCTTCATCATGTATTTGTTTTTTCAGTTCTTAGTAAGTACTAATTCCTTTTTTTTGCTCTTGGGGGGGCAATTTACCCAAGGGGAGAATATACTGAAGTTCATTTGTGCATATGGGCTGGTAAATACAGTCCTTAAGATAAAATAAAACCACCATTTAGTAGAGAACATTAGGTTTTTAATGAACTCTTGGTTCCTTTTTTAAACTACTTGGCTGCTGTTACACAGGAACCACAGATTAGGTCCCCATTGAAATCTGAATTGTTATTAACCCTTAAAACGCCTACTGGACGTATTTTACGTCGACATTTTTTTGTCTCTCGGGTGCCGACTGGACGTATTTTTACGTCGACATACAAAAGTTTTTTTAAAAATTCGCGGAAAAATACTTTGTTTCTGGGCTCAGCTCGTGTCGCTGCGCGAAATATCCTTTAAAATCTATTATTTCTAGGGTAAATGTACTACACATACCAGAGAATAAATAAATAAAGAAAAAGGTCAGTATAACTGACTCGCTCACCCTCCCAGAGAGTGTCGGTATGAACACTATGGCGAGTGAGACCACTACCACGAGCCAAATGCCAATAGAATTCTCCCACTACAAAATCCCCAAGAGGAGAGCCGACCCACAGAGTGGGCAGCACCTACTACTACTACTCCATCCCATGCTGCCGACTGCTGCGCCTCTGGTGGACATCCTTTTCAGTTAGCGCACACGATACACACGTGCCATTTTCTTCTCTGTGTTTTTGTGCCCTTTCCTTTGGATTTTTATTACCATGGAGCGTGCAGCCATCGCAGCAGCTAAGTTAAGTACTCATGTTTTATTAGCTATTTGTTGGTTTTTTTTTCGGCCCTGAGCACGTATTGCCGTTTTTTTTAGGTATAAATACGATCTCTAGGTCGGAAGCATGGCAGCATGGTTCTGCCTCGTGGTGGGTCCGTTCTGGGTCTCCCATACCCAGAACATCCCCTGGCTTTTGTACGATCTATTTTTATTATCCGCTTATTAGGGTACGGTCTACACGGTTTTGTCATGCATGCATGTCTTTTACCTTATGTAGGCTCTTCCATCCAGACCCTAGCCACGGCTCTTTGTATCGGCCGTCGGCTAGCTTTGAGTGGTAGACTTGCCTTCGGGTTAGTCGTACACTCCTGGTTTTTTCTCCTACTATTTTTGTTTTCTTTCTTTTCCTTTCATTTTATTATTCATTTGTACTATTTATGGTGATATTTGTTAGTTAGTTAGGCGTCTGGCTCGCTTAGCCTAGGTCATGGCCCATTGGGCCTTTATGTTACCCAGCTTTTCAGCTCGGTTGCTTCCCGATAGCATCTCTCTGATCAGTTGGTTATGTTCTAGGCTTAGTTGTTGTTCTTATCGCCCCGTGGTCACTATGTGATCACGAGCAAGCCAGACGCCTGTCCAGTCACCTTTCCCCCCTCCCTCTCTTCCATAGGGTCGGGGGGGTGGTGGGTAGGCCTGCCCATGCTCGCTCCACATACCCGAGCCTGCCCTCCCTCTCTCAGGCGGAGGGGGTAGAGGGACGGGACAGACCCAGACTGGACTCGACCTCTCCGGCTTCTCGGTCCGGTCGGATGGTAAGGTGGGGGGGACTGGCCTTTCCCCCCCTCCATACTACTCCGTCGCTCCGTTACTATCCCGAGTCTGTATGCCTCTTGCTCTTTCCCACCTTACTAGGGCTCCTTTACCACCGGAGACCTGGCATCCAGCGGAAAGGTGCTAGTCTACCCCACGGGGTGGACCGGAACATACAGTCGGTCCCTTCTAACCTCTCCGTTTCACTGAGTTATACACTCCGCCACGCACTGGACTTAGTCCGGTACGTTCGTGCTTTTAGGTTTAAGATCTATTATGTTAAACTATTAAGTTTATCTTAAGTACCTTAAACCATTCCCCCTCCCTTCATGTTTCACCGGATACCTCCGGGGTTATAGCCTATTCAGGCGATTAAGGGAGGGGCTATGCCCAAAAATTTTTTCCGAGCTCCGGCATGCAACGGAGTCTTCTGTCCTTTAGCCTGTAAGTGATATTCTTTAGATACTCATGTGTCTTTCACTTACAGACCACCAACTGTGAGCATCCGGGATGCGCCGCCATTCAGGAGGACCCATGTGGACAGAAGTTTGCCGGTCCCATGCTCCATGCGCGACTCCGCACGGGGACATCCAGGTCTGGTACCATGAAACGTGTACCATATGTTACGATCTGGTGAGCCAGCTTTTAGACGGGGTAAGTATTCCATCTCCGGTAGCTGGTCCTCATCTGTTATAGTGCTTAAGTTTTACATCAATCACTCTAACTTAGGTAAATTCAAGGGGCCTTATAGCCCCATAATTTTTAAGTTATGCTTAAGTTAGCTTTAGTCTTAAGTATTCTTAATTCTAATCAATCCCTCTCTTCCAGGCGCCGGCCGTGGGATACCGCACTGGCAACCCTGCGGGCCTGGGTCGGCGGTTTCGGGAAGAATGCCGCCAAGGGTATGCCCTACATCCTGGAGAAGAGGTTGGCGGTACTAATCTTCCCCGGAGGCAAGGCGACAGGATACGTCGACCCAGTAGAGGCGGCCCCGACTATCGCCTTCATCCAGCAACAGCTGGCTGCTTCATTGACTGACCAAGGCCAGGACATCTCCTCGGAAGTCGCGACGTTGGATATTAATGTAGAACCTATGGTAGGTGTAGACGACCTGTTGGTCGAGGTAGGTAAGGTGGACACCCAAGGGATACCCTTGGGTGCAACTGTTTCTTCTACTCCTGCAACCTCTCCATCCTTCCAAGGCTTTACGGGTGACGAATTATATACTCCTCCTGACGCTTCAGTTAGACCCAAGGTCAAGGGTCAAGCGTGAATCCTTGACAAAGACGTCGTCGTCGTCTAAGAAGACGGCTTCGGCGTCATCCTCCTCTCGTAAGTCTCCGGCTAGGATCCCGAGCAGAGAGATCTAAAGCTTCTGGGTCCGGCTCTAAGTCCTCGAGGAGTAAATCCTCCAGAGAGAGATCTCACACTCCGGCAGAGTCGTCAGTTCCGCTACCCTTGGTTTCCAATTCAGAGCCACCCTCCACCTCCGCAGCAGCTCCGCTTTGGACTCCAATGCTGGGTCTGTTACAACAGGTGGGCGACCTGGTTGGGTCTCTGAAAAGTGAGCATGGAACAAATGAATCTCTCGGTTTGTCGGATAGGATTACCTCTCAAGACAGCATTATAGCCGGACTGAGCCAAGCTCCTCTAGCCTCTCCTCCACCTTTCAATACAGGTGGAGTCCAGCTTCCCCCGTATGACTCTCTACCTCCGTTCTCAATGAACAACCCTTGGAGAGTAGCGTCATACGCCCCTTCCAAGACGGACTCATTTCTATCCCGGAATGTGGAACTCGGAGGATCGAGGACTCGAGTTCTACCCGGAAGACCTTCAGCCTCCGTTCATCGGCTACGCAAGGCTCACCGCCTCAGCCATGACTCGGGATGATAAGTACCAAAGGAGACAGTCCTCTATTCACGTGACCAGGCTCAGAGAGAATGGCTCAGGTGTCTAGAGGACATGGATTGTTCCAATACGAAAATCCAACCTTTCAAGAGTCCGTTTACGATCTTTACGATGGATGAGAGTACCCCGCTCCCTTTCCTGACAAAGATCGCAACGTCTACCATTCCAGCGGCCCAGAAGGGGGACCCCATGCCTCAACTGAAGGAAGCAGATCCTACATCTCCGTTACTTCCTTCAGCCGGAGAATTGTGGGAAGACTTACCTAACACCTTCTCAGCTGGCTAACTCAAACCGGACTGTGCTATGGAGCAGTTTGGTGAAAAGCTACCTAGGCTTCCAGATAGCCTTATTCAGGCTGAATTTGATGCCAAATCGCGGTTAGCCAGATCTATTAATTCCATGGCTATGACCGAGGTGGCTACCATAGCCTATGGTTCAGAACCGCTCTTCAAGCTTATGACCAAATCCCTGACTCAAACGGTACAGTCAGATATGTTTGAGTTTGCCACTGCTAGGACGAAATTGTAGGAAGCATGTCCTACAGAAGCAACTATTCGGCACGAGCCGAATAGGTTACTTGCGTCGAGCATCTGGGGAGCAGACCTCTTCCCAGAAGCGATGGTGAAGGAGGTTCAGTCAGAGGCTACGAGGTTGAACCAGAGCCTTAAGGACCGTTGGGGTCTTACGGCCAAGAGGCGGCAAGATCTAGCAGCTAGAGGTAAGGGTCAAAGGAAACCCAGACGTTTTCCAGCCATACCAGAAAAAGCAGCCACGCTTTTCTCAGCAAGTTCCGGCTGTTCCCTTAGTGCAAACAGCCCAACCTTCCACTTCAAAGGCTCAATCACAGCCGATTTATGTTATCTCCCCTCAGCCTCAGCCCTCCACCTCTTACGCCTCTCTCCAGCTTACAATCAATCCTTCGAGAAGTCAAGCTTCACAGAAGTATGACCGCTCGGGTAAGGAGGCAGAGGTAAGCGATCCTTTCGTGGGAGAGGATCGGGAGGTCCCTTTAATAGGGGAAAACATTTCAGAGGAGGCCGAGGAGGCTACCAGAACCAATGATGAATTTCAGGTAGGAGGGAGGCTGTTTCACTTTCGCGACCGGTGGAACTTCAGCAAGTGGGCTCAGAGCATTGTGTCAAAAGGCCTGGGTTGGAGCTGGTTAACGAACCCACCCCCATCCAGACCTTTCCGCCAACTTCCTTCCCAAGGAACTGACGGAGTATGCGGAGGATCTCCTTCAGAAAGGAGCTATAGCGAGAGTCAAAAGGTTAAAATTTCAAGGACGCTTGTTCAGCGTGCCAAAGAAAGGCTCACAAAAAAGAAGGGTAATCTTAGACTTGTCCCGCTTAAACTTAGCCATTCGCTGCGACAAGTTCAAGATGCTCACATCTCGCAGGTACGGACCTTACTTCCCCGTGGGGCCGTCACCACCTCTATCGATCTTACGACGCTTACTATCATATCCCTATTGCAAGACACTTCCGTCCGTATCTGGGCTTCAAGATAGGAGACCAGACATTCTCCTTCAAGGTAGTTCCTTTCGGGCTCAACGTAGCACCCAGGGTGTTTACGAAGCTGGCGGAAGTAGTAGTTCAACACTCAGATCGCAAGGGATTATGGTAGTAGCGTATCTCGACGATTGGTTGATCTGGGCTTCAACAGTCGAGGAATGCAACAGAGCAACACTGAAAGTAATTCAGTTCCTGGAATATCTAGGCTTCAAGATAAACAGGACCAAGTCAAGACTCACCCCAGAGTCAAACTTTCAGTGGCTAGGCATTCAATGGAATCTTTCCTCCCATACTCCTGTCGATTCCATCATCCAAAAGAAAGGAAATAGCGAAATCAGTCAAACAATTTCTGAGTCACAAACTGGCATCAGAGATCCCAGGAAAGGATCTTGGGTTCTCTCCAGTTTGCATCAGTGACGAACATCTTAATGAAAGCCAAACTGAAAGACCTAAACCAGAATCTGCGCTCACGAGCAAATGTCAGGTCCAGGGACAAATTGTCCTCAGTCCCTCTGATTCTAAAGAATCGACTCCGACCGTGGCGAAAGTCAAGAACTTGTCGGTGTCAGTGCCCCTTCAGTTTCCTCCACCAGGGATCACCATCCACACAGACGCATCATTAAGCGGTTGGGGAGGATATTCCCAGTTCAAAAAGGTTCAAGGAACGTGGTCACCTCAGTTCCGTCAGTTCCATATAACGTACTGGAAGCAATGGCAGTGTTCTTGACTCTAAAAAAGTTATGCCCGCCAAAGTACTCCCACATAAAGCTAGTCCTGGACAGCGCAGTGGTGGTACATTGCGTAAACAGAGGGGGCTCCAAGTCACGTCATCTAAATCACAGTCATGGTAGCCATCTTCTCCCTGGCGGACAAGTTCAGTTGGCATCTCTCCTCCACTCATATAGCTGGAGTGAGAAACGTCATAGCAGATGCTCTATCCCGATCAGTACCTCTAGAGTCGGAATGGTCACTGGACAACAGTTCCGTTCCAATGGATTCTTCAGAGAGTTCCAGGTCTACAGGTGGATCTCTTCGCATCTCAAACGAACCACAAACTCCCGTGTTATGTGGCCCCCAACCTGGACCTCTGGCCTATGCCACGGACGCCCTGGCTCTAGACTGGAACAACTGGGAGAAGATTTATGTCTTTCCTCCGGTGATCTTTCTCATGAAAGTCTTAACAAACTCAGGACATTCAAGGGTCAAGTGGCTCTAGTAGCCCCAGACTGGCCGAAGAGCAATTGGGTACCCTCTCAGTTCTGGAACTGGGTCTTCGCCCTCTTTCGGATCCCAATCCCAGGCTCTCCCAGTCAGTACAAACGAAGACTGTGTTCGCTTCTCAGGGATTCTCAAAACCCTAACTTTATGGATTTCATGAAGTTTGCAGCGAAAAGGGATGCGAATATTGACCCTCAGAAATATTCTCTTCTTGGAATCCGATAAAAGAGATTCAACTTTGAGACAGTATGATGCTGCTGTCAAAAAGTTAGCAACCTTCCTGAAAGAATCAGATATTAGGATCATGACAATCAATTCAGCTATATCCTTTTTCAGATCCTTATTTGAAAAAGGCTTAGCAGCTAGCACAATTACGACAAACAAGTCAGCCTTGAAGAAGATTTTTCAATTTGGGTTCAACATAGACTTGACAGATTCCTACTTCTCGTCTATTCCCAAGGCAGTGCTAGACTTAGGCCTTCGTAAGGCCTACGTCAGTATCATGGTTCTTAAACGATGTTCTAAAACTGGCTTCAGAAACCAATAATGACACTGCTCGTTTATAATGCTCTTAAGAAAAACCCTATTTTTTATTAAGCTTGGCCTCAGGAGCTAGAATTTCAGAACTGTCGGCGTTATCCAGAGATCCGGATCATATTCAGTTCCTTCCCACAGGGGAGTGCTACTTTCTCCTCCGGAACGTAGCTTTATAGCAAAGAATGAAGATCCTTTGATGAGGTGGGAACCATGGAAGGTACTACCCCTTCCACAAGATATATCTCTTTGCCAGTTTCAGCCTTACGAGCCTTTCTATCTAGGACCTCCTCATCCTCATCGGTCCTCTCTTAAGAGAGAAAAAGGTGGCACTTTATCTATTAAAGGCATCAGGCAACAAATCCTGTACTTCATTAAACAAGCCAATCCTGACTCTTTCCCCAAAAGCACATGATGTCAGGGCAGTAGCCACCTCAATTAACTATTTCCAACATATGAACTTCGATGAGTTGAAGAAGTATACTGATGGAAATCGCCGACAGTGTTCAAACGTCATTACTTAAAGTCCTTGGAAGCTCTGAAATTTTCAGCAGTGGCAGCGGGGAACATAGTTTCCCCTGACTGACTAATCCTTAGTAGAAGATCCAGTCCTCCTTTCTACCTGCCTCACCCAACAGTTCGTCTATTCCTGCCTTGTTCATTTACGGTCACCTTGTGTCTTAGCTGCTTTTATGATGATGTAGTGGGTGTCCCTTATTTTTTTTGCTAGGGCCACTCACATTTGATGATGGTTATTGATCTCGTGATGTCATCTCCTTATTTTTATGCTAGAGATACATCTTATTATAATGGTTACGGGTTTTTGTATATTAAGTCATATACATTCCTTTATATTTTATTATTGTTGAGTTTGTTTTTATTCAACTTTTATGTTAATTGCTTTAGAATGTTTTGATACTATCTTTACACAGATACCATTTTTGTACATATATGATATATTTCTCCTGTATATATGTATATTACCTTAGTTAAGAAATATTATTAGAATTAAGTATAAATTAAGTAATATTTCTATTTTGTATCACTGTGTATATGTATCCTTATTAGCATTATATTGATTTATTTTTATTTTATCTTTTATTTGAGACCTCTTTGTATTTTGTTGAATTTCTTTACAATCTTGTGCTATTTCTCTGGTACGATTTCGCGCAGCGACACGAGCTGAGCCCAGAAAGGGATTTTGACGTAAGGAAAAATCTATTTCTGGGCGATTGGCTCGTGTCGCCAGCGAAATCCCCGCCCTACCCTTCCCATCGCCAAGATTGTCTGCTAACTTCAGGATGGCCACCAGAGGCGCAGCAGTCGGCAGCATGGGATGGAGTAGTAGTAGTAGGTGCTGCCCACTCTGTGGGTCGGCTCTCCTCTTGGGGGATTTTTGTAGTGGGAGAATTCTATTGCATTTGGCTCGTGGTAGTGGTCTCACAACTCGCCATAGTGTTCATACCGACACTCTCTGGGAGGGTGAGCGAGTCAGTTATACTGACCTTTTTCTTTCTTTATTTATTATTCTCTGGTATGTGTTAGTACATTTACCCTAGAAATAATAGATTAAAGGATATTTCGCTGGCGACACGAGCCAATCGCCCAGAAATAGATTTTTCCTTACGTCAAAATCCCTTTTTAGGCCTACCAGCCAAAAACTCTTGAATCACGCGCCTTGGGGGATGCTGGGAGTTCACGAATCAAGGTGTTGTTTTGTTTACAATCGTTACGCAGGCGCGCAAGCGCGAATTTCTTTCTTGCCGCACTAAAAAGTATCTTTGACACATCTCGGAAATTATTTCGTCACTTTGACATAATTTTTTTACCATTTTAAATTAGCCGTTACATGGAGTATTATACATGAAAATGTGCACATTTTTATGTAAAATACAACAAAAAAATACTCATGATTGTAGCTTTTATCAGTTTTTGAGATATTTTCATATAAATAACGAAAAGTGCCAAAATTTCAACCTTTGGTCAACTTTGACTCTACCGAAATGGTCGAAAAACGCAATTGTAAGCTAAAACTCTTATATTTTAGTAATATTCAATCATTTACCTTAATTTTGCAACTAATTGGAAGTCTCTAGCACAATATTTCGATTTATGGTGAATTTATGAAAAAACTTTTTCCTTACGCCTGCGCGGTAATTCTTCCGAAAAAAATTATACATGCGATTGTGGTAATGTTTGCACCATTTTAAATTAGCCATTACATAAAGTTTTATATATGAAAATGTGTGCAATTTCCTGCACAATACAACTAAAAACAACCCATGGTTGTAGCTTTTATCAATTTTGAAATATTTTCATATAAAAAAGGATAAGTGACAAATTTTCAACCTTCGGTCAACTTTGACTCTACCGAAATGGTAAAAAAAAAAGAAAAAAACGCAATTGTAAGCTAAAACGCTTATATTCTAGTAATATTCAAGCATTTACCTTCATTTTGCAACAAATTGTAGTCTCTAGCACAATATTTCGATTTATGGGGAATTTATGAAAAAACAAAAAATAACATTTTCTTTAACGTCCGCGCGGTAACTCTTCCGAAAAAACTCATACGTGCGATTGTGGTAATGTTTGCACCATTTTAAATTAGCTGTTACATAAAGTTTTTATATATGAAAATGTGCGCAATTTCATGTATATACAACAAAAAAATAATTGAAGGTTGTAGCTTTTCTCATTTCCTGAAATATTTGCATATAAATCACGATAAATAGAAAGAAAACCACGTACGGTCAAATTTGACTCTACCGAAATGGTCGAAAAACAACAATTGTAAGATCAAAATCTTACAGTCTAGTAATATTCAGTCATTTATCTTCATTGTGAAAAAACCAAATTCGAAGTCTCTAGCACAATATTTAAATTTATGGTGAATTTTTAAAAAAAACTTTCCTTCCCTCCGCGCGCGGATTCTCCGCCACAAATCTCCGAAATGTGTAAGTCCCATTCTCGGAATATTTTGCTCCATTTCATATTAGGCATTTCATAGAGTTTTATATATTGAAAATGTGCGCAATTTCATGTAGAATAAAACGAAAATATTTGAAAGTTGTAGCTTTTCTTATTTCCGAAATAATTGCGTATAAAAAAATATATATAATAAAAAATTCGACATTTGGTCAACTTTAACTCGTCAGATATGGTCAAAAACTGCATTTGTAAGCTAATATTCTTACAGTATAGTAATATTCAATCATTTGTCTTCATTTTGAAAGAAATTGGAAGTCTTTACGACAATATTTAGATTTATGGTGAATTTTTGAAAAAAATATTTGTTTACGTCCGCGCGTTACGAATTCATGCATTATTTTGTGATAATATTTTCTCTGTGTTGCTTTGATCGTTTTACAATGTGTATATACCAAAATGAATCGCAATTTAGTGTACATTACAACGAAAAAACAAGTAACTTGTTACCTTTAACCGTTTTGTGCACAGCGCGATTTGAATACAATTATATATGAAATTTTGTTTTTGCGCTATCATATATCGCATTATTTATATATGATAATGATAATTTTTTTCATTTCTGATGGTTGCATACTAAACTTCAGGCAATGACAAAAAAGGAGCCAAAAAATAAACTCTTAATCTTGAAAACTAAGCTCGCTGTGATTTTTTGAAAAAAATATTTTTTTCCGCTTCCGCGCTCACTCTGAAACGTCTCCGGCACACGGGAGACATTTTTTTTTTTACCACTTCGGCGTTTAAGGGGTAAGAGACACCCTACTCACTCCCAGTCCTCTGATTGGTAACTAATAAGACCAGGTTGGGCAATAAAACCTCAAATGAGAACGTAGAATTCTGGGACAGAGCAGCCTCTCCCAATTACAGGGAAGGGAAGAGGTATAACCCAATAGGATTCCTGAGGTTGGTGTTGTCTTTTACAGCATCACAGGCAATGAAGGTCCTCACCTTGGGGACACAGTGGTATAATTTTCAGTGGGCTAGGGAAGAAATGGTCTCACCCTTCCCTCCTTTCCTTTGAAGCTCTCTTTTTTCTTAAACAAACCAGACCCCTTTTAAAAATTAAAAAAGGGCCATAGAGGAAGACAGTTTATTGCCACCCATCTTCAGCATCCCCCCAAGAAGCTTTCCTCCAAATGAAGGGTGAACCTTGACCTGTTATATTTAAACAAATATAACGTTTGCATAGATTTTTATAATTACCATATTTATTTCATGGGAGCTCAGGAATGAAGACACTTAAATAGTGGCCTACCATGATCATTGGCTAATTTTGGGAGCCACCAGAGAAAAGTGCTGACGAAACCTTAGAATGGTAGTCGACAGACTCCAGTCAAAACGCTTCCTGACAGGAACAAGTCCCAACTTATATGCCGTTGATGCTTTCTGAAGTTGGGACTTTGTTGGGATACTCTTTGCAGCCAGCTGTCTCTGCCCAATAGTATTCAAACCAGAATAAGGGAGGCCCTGAGAAGATTCCTTCCACAGCCCAGGTCTTCAAGACAACAATTGTAATGAAGTCTGGGCTATTTCAGTTTGTGTCTTTGGTAGACATAATCCTGGGATTGTGACTAGGATTTAAACAGTCTGGCTCTTACATACCAGGTAAAGGCTTTGTGATCACCTTCATATGGGATGCCCGACCTGACGCCACCATTCATACAAGTGATAATACATATGGATGCCTACTTGACAGGTTGGGGAAGCCATTGGAAGGTTGTCTTTTGGGGGGGAAGATGGTCACCTGTTCTGAGGGAGCATCCTAGAGCTGTTGGTGGTCTTTCAATCTCAGAAAGTTGAAAACTCCAAATGGGACCCACTTTTTCTTGTTCCTAGACAATACGATAGTAATGTCTTATATCAAGAGGTAGGGTTCTTGCTGGACTCCTCTCAGGTCAGTGATTGCTAATATGCTTCCACATCTGGGGCTAGAAATGGACATTTTTGCCACATGTGAGAACCATCTGCTTCCAGTGTGTGATCTCTGAATATGGACATTTGTTCATGACACTTACCTGCCAGATTATATATATAACTGTAATTCTCTGACGACCGACAGAATTTCGAAACTCCCGGCAAACGCAGTGTTCGGCTAGGTGGTTAGTAACCCATTCCCGCCGCTGGGAGGCCGTACCGGGAACCATTCCCATTTTCTATTCAGATTTTCTTCTCGCCGGTCGGTAAACATGTTTACAGAACTCCGCTTAGGAGTTTCGAAAACTTCATTTGTCACTTGAGTATTTGGATTGTCTTTTGGTTTCGGACTTGCTTAGTGATTTGGCATACGCTATTGTGGTTTGGATTTTGATTTTGGCTTTTGATTTTTCTTAGAATTGAGATGTCTGGATCTAGTTCTACTAGTTTCAGAGTGTGCAGTGTAGTAGAATGTAAGGTGAGGCTTCCAAAAGCCTCGGTAGATCCTCACACGGTGTGTGTGAATTGTAGAGGGCATGTTTGCTTGTTGGATGATAGGTGCAAAGAATGTGAAGTGTTAACTGATGTCGAATGGAAGGCGTATGAATCTTACATTCGTAGACTTGAGCGTGACAGAATTAGGAGGTCTTCCTCCAGGAGTGCTTCTGTTAAAAAGTCAAAGTAAAGTTGCTCAATCTAACATAAATGTAGAACATGTTACGCATAACCCTATTATTTCACCTTCAGATAAGGAAGTGGTGTTAACCGAAGGGAATGCCCTTTCTACTACCATTTAGAATCGATTCGGAACCTTGAAATCGAAAATGAGAGTGCTACAATCTAATGTGCCAAAAGTGTAGTGATAATGTTAGTGCCCCTAGTGAAGTGGAGGGGGCGTCAGATCGGTCCTATAATGCCTCCAGGTTGAGACCTCTGTCGGACTCCCAGAGCACAGGGAATGGACATGTCGAAGGCCGAAGGAGGGTTACGGGAATTAACACCGGTCCTGGCGTCCCCTTCGGCAGATCCTGAAGACGCATCCCAGGCTGCCAAAGATCGTGCGCAAGCTCGAATCTTGAAGGAATGCTTCTTTTCCTCCGAGACGTCCTCACCTCACCGCGGGTGGGAATCTCGGAAGATCTCTCCGACTGGGAGTGGTAAGGAAGACGTAAGGTGTCGCACTGGCGGCCATCGTCTTTCTCGCCCTCTTAGGAAAGGTCTTACGGAAGAGGACGCAGCCTCTCCAATTGAGAGTGGTAAGGAAGACGTAAGACGTCGCATTGCGCCATCGTCTTTCTCGCCCTCCTAGGAAGGTATGATGGAAGAGGAACGCTTCATCGGGAGATCGAAGCGCTCCCTCCGCCTCGATTTACGCTTCGGTCTTCTCCGGAAGACTTTGAAGACAGTATCCCGCACAAGAGATTCAGGACGTTTTCTGAGCGTCTTGATTCGAGTCCGGAGAGAAGGAAGAAGGCGTCCCCTCGCCCATCTTCTTCTCAAAGGTTCATTCCATCATATGGTTCTTCACCATCGAAAAAGACTCTCGTAGCGATTCGTCAACAGTTGGATACTTTTTTCGCCAAGAAAGAAGAAAGATCGCGTAGTCGTAAAAAAGATCTATGGCTTCCCGTCAAGAAATCTAGACGTTCTCCTGCGACTTCTCTTCGTTCTTTGTCATCTTCTGATTCGTCGCCTTCTAGACCTCATCGACTCAATCAGGAACGCACAAGCAGTCCTGCTGATAGAGTTTTCTAGAAGTATTGGCAAAAGAGAAAAACCCGACACTAGGTGTCGCACACGCCGCCGTCGTCTTTTCCAAGAGTCGAAGAACGTTCAGAAGATCGCTCAGAAATAGAATTACAAAGAAGAGAATATTCAAAGGAAAGCCTTGCTAATCAGGACGCTCGTAAGGACGCTTCTCAGAACGCTCGTCTCCATAAACGTCGGCTGGAGAGAATTCAAACTCTCGAGATTAGTTCGAGAAGAAGGATATGAAGACGCATATGAGGATGCTTTTGAGGACGCGAGGCGTATTACAACTCAAAACCGTTTTAAAGGACCGTTTCCACGACGTCCATCATGTCAGGACGCTTTTGAGGACGCGAGGCGTAGTGCTAGTAAGGACGCTCGTCGTCCTTCATATCAGGACGCTTTCCAGGACGCAAATGACGACGCTTTCCAGGACGCAAATGACGACGCTGTCCAGGACGCAAATGAGGACGCTTTTGAGGACGCTAGGCGTCCGATGCATAAAGTCACCTTGGGAAGAAAAGGACAGGTCGCTAGTCAAAGGTAAGCGCCGTTTGCGTCAAGGTAGTAGAAACTACAGTATGGGTGTTTCGTCAAGAGATATTGGATAACGTTTTTTCTGGAAAATTCGAGAGAAAGTCAAGGTTTAGGAGAACATAGCAGACTCTCCTCTTCAAATTGATTTCTAACACAAGACCTACGTTTCGAAAGGGAGGTGAAACTTCGGTTTCTTCTCGTTCAATTCAGAATAAGACTACGTCTCCATTTGAAGATAAATCGTCAAGCGAGCCTGTTTCGGAAGAGGAGGAGGATCCTACAACCTCATCCTCTGTGGATTATAAGACTTTGACTCGTCTTTTAAAAGATTTGTTTCCCGAGAAGTTTTCGAGCTCCATCTCCTCTCTCTCCACCTTCGCAACTAACCTCTTCGAAGGCAAGGAAGACTCCAAATTTTGTCAAAAATGGCCACCTCGCTCTCGAATAAATGGGCTTTTTAAAAGAATCCATGATTGGATGGAATCCAAAGAGACACAAAGGGCAAGACTTCTTTTGCACTTCCCCCCCACAAGGCTTAGTGGGAAGATCAGGGAAGTGGTACGAGACAGAAGAGGAAGCAGGTTTAAGAATCCCCGCTTCCGCTTAAGGGGATTTCGCCAACTTAGTGGAAGCTCCTAGAAGATCTTACCTGGCATCAGCAAAAGTTTCGTGGACAATGTCAGAGATAGATCACTATCTCAAAGGCCTTTACAAAACTCTAGAAGTTTTTAAACTTTCTTGATTGGTGTTTGGGCGTCTTGGATGTTCAGTCTAGAAACCCAGATTCCATTTCATTAGAGGACTTAGCGAGTATTCTGTCATGTATGGACAGAGCAGTAAGAGATGGCTCCGACGAACTGGCATCACATTTTGCGTCGGGAGTCCTGAAGAAACGCGCACTATTCTGTAGCTTCACAGCTAAGTCAGTGTTGCCAGCGCAAAAAGCAGAATTGTTGTTCGCTCCCTTTTCTGCTCATCTTTTTCCACAATTGATGGTAAAGGATTTATCAGTAAATCTCCAAGAACGAGCGACGCAGGACTTATTGTCTCGGTCTTCGAAACGTCCTACGGATCAGATGTCTTCAAGAACCACACAAGCTTCTAGAAGAATTTTAAGCCCTTTCGTGGAGAGCCTCTTCGAGAGCTGCTGCTCGAGGGAGGAGTTTCCCCAGGGGCAGAGCCCCCTCAAAAACCAGGGGAAAGAAATGACTTTTCGGACATCCAGGCACCAGTCGGGGCGAGACTCGCTCTCTTTTCGCGCAAGCATGGAGGATAAGAGGGGCGAAACTCTTGTCACTCGAAGTGATCGAGAAAGGCTACAAAATCCTGTTTCTTTCGAAACCACCATTAAGCATAGAGCCAATAGACCTTTCGCCTCTTATCAGGATTCGAAGCAACAGATCTTATTAGACCTTTTGGATCAAATGTTGGAAAAGAGAGCAGTGGAAAGAGTTGTATCACGGAACTCTCCAGGCTTCTACACAGGCTTTTCCTTGTTCCGAAGCACTCGGGAGATGGAGACCTGTCCTAGACGTAAGCAGGCTGAATCTTTTTTTGTAAGGAAGATAAAATTCAAGATGGAAACTGCACAGTCTGTTTTAGCTTCCCTGATACCAGGAGATTGGATGGTGTCCTTGGATCTCCAAGACGCCTATTTCCATGTTCCGATACACCCTCGGTCCAGGAAGTTTCCTCAGATTCGTTCTAAAGGGACAGGTCTTCCAATTCAGAGCTCTCTGTTCGGGCTGAGTACAGCCCTATGATATTCACGCTTCTGATGCGAAATGTAGGCAAGATGGGCTCCATCTCTCAAAGATAAGAGTCTCTCTACTTAGACAATTGGCTGATCCGATCCACATCAAAGGAACAGTGCCTGGAGGACCTACATACGACATTACAGCTGACGAAGGACCTAGCCTTCTGGTCAACTTCGAGAAGTCCCATCTGATTCCCACAGTCCATCGTGTATCTGGGGATTCAGATGGATTCAGCGGCTTTCAAGCATTTCCATCCATAGAATGTCAGTAAAATGCTTAGAGAAAGTATCGGTCTTCTTAGAGAAGGAAATA
Source organism: Macrobrachium nipponense (assembly GCF_015104395.2). NCBI lineage: Eukaryota > Metazoa > Arthropoda > Malacostraca > Decapoda > Palaemonidae > Macrobrachium > Macrobrachium nipponense. The sequence goes on along the minus strand of NC_061109.1, from coordinate 91,412,384 downwards.
TGCTCGGCGAGGGAATGGATGAGTCTGCTGGGGACCATTTCCTCGCTGGAGAAATTTGTTTCTCTGGGAAGGCTGCACCTCAGACAGATTCAGTTTTCCCTAGCAGACAACTGGAAGAACAAGAAAGATCTAGACGAAGATTTTGAGAATCCTCAATCGATCAAAGAGCACTTGAAGTGGTGGTCCATCCTGTCAAGCTCTCGGAAGGGATATCCCTCAAAGTTCTGAGCCCAAGACCTAGTGTTGTTCTCAGATGCGGTCCATGACGGGCTGGGGAGCAACACTGGGGGAGGAAGAAGTGTCAGGTCTCTGGAGAGGGGAACAGAGGTCCTGGCACATAAACCTCAAGGAGCTAGAGGCGATTCGTTTGGCACTTCAGTGCTTCGAGTCAAGGATTATGGGACGAATTGTACAAGTCAACTCGGACAACACCACGGCGCTCGCGTATATCAAAAAACAGGGAGGAACTCTATCTCGTTCCCTGTTCAGGATCACGAGGGAAATCTTACTTTGGGCGAAGCTAAGAAATGTAACGATTCTAACGAGATTCGTTTCAGGACAGCGAACGTTCGTGCGGATCTCCTCAGCCGTCAACATCAAATGCTTCCAACGAATGGACTCTCCATCCAGAGATTTGCAAAGAGTTATGGAAACTTTGGGGACGTCCACTGGTAGACCTCTTCGCGACAACGAAAACGAAGAGGCTTCCTATTTACTGCTCTCCGGTTCTAGATCCAGAGGCAATAGCAATAGATGCCATGCTTTGAATTGGAAGGGGATGGATCTCTACGCCTTTCCTCCATTCAAACTCCTGGGAGAGGTAATAGGAAGTTTGCAGCGTCGAAGGAACAAGAATGACGTTGATCGCCCCCTTTTGGCCTGCAAGCGACTGGTTCACAGAGGCCATGTCATTTCTGGTAGATTTCCCAAGACACTTCCAGAAAAAATCGATCTACTCAGACAGCCCCACTTCGAGAGTTATCACGGAAACCTCTCCGTTCTGAGTCTGACTGCATTCAGACTATCCAAAAGTTGGCCAGAGCGAGAGGTTTTTCAAGATCGGTGGCAAGAGCTATTGCCAACGCTAGAAGAACATCTTCTCAAACTGTCTACCAGTCGAAGTGGGCTGTCTTCAGAAGTTGGTGTAAAAGGGAAAATATTTCCTCCTCCACGACCTCTGTGAGCCAGATTGCTGATTTCCTCCTACATCTTAGAAATATAGACAAACTTTCAGTGTCAACGATTAAAGGCTACAAAAGTATGCTGTCAACGGTCTTTCGACACAGAGGCTTGGATTTATCAAATGATAAGGATCGTCACGATCTATTGAGGTCTTTTGAAACCTCAAAACGTTCCACACGAGACAAGATTCCCTCATGGAACTTGGATGTTGTTTTAAAGTTTTAATGTCAGCCCCTTTTGAACCTATTGCATGCTGTGCCTCTTTGAAAGATGTAACTAGAAAAGCTATTTTCCTAACCGCTCTGGCAACAGCTAAGAGGGTTAGCGAAATCCAAGCTATGAGTAAGCATGTGGTTTCAGAGAACATAATGCAGTGTGTCACTGAGCCCCTCGTTCTTAGCTAAGAACGAAAACCCATCCAACCCTGGCCTAAAAGCCTTTAAACTTTGATATCAAGGGGTTATCAGAGTTTGTCGGACAAGAACCAGAGAGAGTTTTGTGCCCTGTTAGAGCTCTCAAATTTTATCTGGAAAAGACCAAACAATGTAGAGGCCCGTCAGATAACCTGTGGTGTTCGG
>NC_061109.1:91353559-91410124 GCF_015104395.2 Macrobrachium nipponense | reverse complement strand
TTCTCGGAATATTTGCTCCATTTCATATTAGGCATTTCATAGAGTTTTTATATGTGAAAATGTGCGCAATTTTATGTAGAATAAAACGAAAAATATTTGAAAGTTGTAGCTTTTCTTATTTCCGAAATAATTGCATATACTATATATATAAAAAAATTCGACATTTGGTCAACTTTTTAACTCGTCAGATATGGTCAAAAACTGCATTTGTAAGCTAATATTCTTACAGTATAGTAATATTCAATCATTTGTCTTCATTTTGAAAGAAATTGGAAGTCTTTACGACAATATTTAGATTTATGGTGAATTTTTGAAAAAAATATTTGTTTACGTCCGCGCGTTACGAATTCATGCATTATTTTGTGATAATATTTTCTCTGTGTTGCTTTGATCGTTTTACAATGTGTTATATACCAAATGATCGCAATTTTAGTGTACATTACAACGAAAAAACAAGTAACACCCTTTACCTTTAACCGTTTTGTGCACAGCGCGATTTGAATACAATTATATATGAAATTTTGTTTTTGCGCTATCATATACGCATTTATTTATATGATAATGATAATTTTTTTTCATTTCTGATGGTTGCATACTAAACTTCAGGCAATGACAAAAAAGGAGCCAAAAATGAACTCTTAATCTTGAAAACTAAGCGCGCTGTGATTTTTTGAAACAAAAAATATTTTTTCCGCTTCCGCGCTCACTCTGAAACGTCTCCGGCACAACGGGAGACATTTTTTTTTTACCACTTCGGCGTTTAAGGGTAAGAGGACACCCTACTCATCCCAGTCCTCTGATTGGTAACTAATAAGACCAGGTTGGGCAATAAAACCTCAAATGAGAACGTAGAATTCTGGGACAGAGCAGCCTCTCCCAATTACAGGGAAGGGAAGAGGTATAACCCAATAGGATTCCTGAGGTTGGTGTTGTCTTTTACAGCATCACAGGCAATGAAGGTCCTCACCTTGGGGACACAGTGGTATAATTTTCAGTGGGCTAGGGAAGAAATGGTCTCACCCTTCCCCTCCTTTGAAGCTCTTCTTTTTCTTAAACCAGACCCCTTTTAAAAAGGGCCATAGAGGAAGACAGTTTATTTGCCACCCATCTTCAGCATCCCCCCAAGAAGCTTTCCTCCAAATGAAGGGTGAACCTTGACCTGTTATATTTAAACAAATATAACGTTTGCATAGATTTTTATAATTACCATATTTATTTCATGGGAGCTCAGGAATGAAGACACTTAAATAGTGGCCTACCATGATCATTGGCTAATTTTGGGAGCCACCAGAGAAGAGTGCTGACGAAACCTTAGAATGGTAGTCGACAGACTCCAGTCAAAAGGCTTCCTGACAGGAACAAGTCTCAACTTATATGCCGTGGATGCTTTACGAAGTTGGGACTTTGTTGGGATACTCTTTGCAGCCAGCTGTCTCTGCCCAATAGTATTCAAACCAGAATAAGGGAGGCCCTGAGAAGATTCCTTCCACAGCCCAGGTCGTCAAGACAACAATTGTAATGAAGTCTGGGCTATTTCAGTTTGTGTGTTTGGTAGACGTAATCCTGGATTGTAACTAGGATTTAAACAGTCTGGCTCTTACATACCAGGTAAAGGCTTTGTGATCACCTTCATATGGGATGCCCGACCTGACGCCACCATTCATACAAGTGATAATACATATGGATGCCTACTTGACAGGTTGGGGAAGCCATTGGAAGGTTGTCTTTTGGGGGGGAAGATGGTCACCTGTTCTGAGGGAGCATCCTGGAGCTGTTGGTGGTCTTTCAATCTCAGAAAGTTGAAAACTCCAAATGGGACCCACTTTTTCTTGTTCCTAGACAATACGATAGTAATGTCTTATATCAAGAGGTAGGGTTCTTGCTGGACTCCTCTCAGGTCAGTGATTGCTAATATGCTTCCACATCTGGGGCTAGAAATGGACATTTTTGCCACATGTGAGAACCATCTGCTTCCAGTGTGTGATCTCTGAATATGGACATTTGTTCATGACACTTACCTGCCAGATATATATATAGCTGTATTCTCTGACGACCGACAGAATTTCGAAACTCCCGGCAAACGCAGTGGTCGGCTAGGTGGTTAGTACCCATTCCCGCCGCTGGGAGGCCGATACCGGGAACCATTCCCATTTTCTATTCAGATTTTCTTCTGTTGCCGGTCGGTAAACATGTTTACAGAACTCCGCTTAGGATTTAGAAAACTTCATTTGTCACTTGAGTATTTGGATTGTCTTTTGGTTTCGGACTTGGCTTAGTGATTTGGCATACGCTATTGTGGTTTGGATTTTGATTTTGGCTTTGATTTTTCTTAGAATTGAGATGTCTGGATCTAGTTCTACTAGTTTCAGAGTGTGCAGTGTAGTAGAATGTAAGGTGAGGCTTCCAAAAGCCTCGGTAGATCCTCACACGGTGTGTGAATTGTAGAGGGCATGTTTGCTTGTTGGATGATAGGTGCAAAGAATGTGAAGTGTTAACTGATGTCGAATGGAAGGCGTATGAATCTTACATTCGTAGACTTGAGCGTGACAGAATTAGGAGGTCTTCCTCCAGGAGTGCTTCTGTTAAAAGTCAAAGTAAAGTTGCTCAATCTAACATAAATGTAGAACATGTTACGCATAACCCTATTATTTCACCTTCAGATAAGGAAGTGGTTGTTACCGAAGGGAATGCCCTTTCTACCATTTAGAATCGATTCGGACCTTGAATCGAAAATGAGAGTGCTACAATCTAATGTGCAAAAGTGTAGTGATAATGTTAGTGGCCCCTAGTGAAGTGGAGGGGGCGTCAGATCGGTCCTATAATGCCTCCAGGTTGAGACCTCTGTCGGACTCCCAGAGCACAGGGAATGGACATGTCGAAGGCCGAAGGAGGGTTACGGGAATTAAACACCGGTCTGGCGTCCCTTCGGCAGATCCTGAAGACGCATCCCAGGCTGCCAAAGATCGTGCGCAAGCTCGAATCTTGAAGGAATGCTTCTTTTCCTCCGAGACGTCCTCACCTCACCGCGGGTGGGAATCTCGGAAGATCTCTCCGACTGGGAGTGGTAAGGAAGACGTAAGGTGTCGCACTGGCGGCCATCGTCTTTCTCGCCCTCTTAGGAAAGGTCTTACGGAAGAGGACGCAGCCTCTCCAATTGAGAGTGGTAAGGAAGACGTAAGACGTCGCACTGGCGGCCATCGTCTTTCTCGCCCTCCTAGGAAAGGTATGATGGAAGAGGACGCTTCATCGGGAGATCGAGAGCGTCCTCCGCCTCGATTTACGCTTCGGGGTCCTTCTCCGGAAGACTTTGAAGACAGTATCCCGCACAAGAGATTCAGGACGTTTCTGAGCGTCTTTGATTCGAGTCCGGAGAGAAGGAAGAAGGCGTCCCCTCGCCCATCTTCTTCTCAAAGGTTCATTCCATCATATGGTTCTTCACCATCGAAAAAGACTCTCGTAGCGATTCGTCAACAGTTGGATACTTTTTTCGCCAAGAAAGAAGAAAGATCGCGTAGTCGTAAAAAAGATCTATGGCTTCCCGTCAAGAAATCTAGACGTTCTCCTGCGACTTCTCTTCGTTCTTTGTCATCTTCTGATTCGTCGCCTTCTAGACCTCATCGACTCAATCAGGAACGCACAAGCAGTCCTGCTGATAGAGTTTCTAGAAGTATTGGCAAAAGAGAAAAAGACACTAGGTGTCGCACAGGCGGCCGCCGTCGTCTTTTCCAAGAGTCGAAGAACGTTCAGAAGGATCGCTCAGAAATAGAATTACAAGAAGAGAATATTCAAAGGAAAAGCCTTGCTAATCAGGACGCTCGTAAGGACGCTTCTCAGAATGCTCGGTCTCATAAACGTCGGCTGGAGAGAATTCAAACTCTCGAGATTAGTTCAGAAGAAGGATATGAAGACGCATATGAGGATGCTTTTGAGGACGCGAGGCGTATTACAACTCAAAACCGTTTTAAAGGACCGTTTCCACGACGTCCATCATGTCAGGACGCTTTTGAGGACGCGAGGCGTAGTGCTAGTAAGGACGCTCGTCGTCCTTCATATCAGGACGCTTTCCAGGACGCAAATGACGACGCTTTCCAGGACGCAAATGACGACGCTGTCCAGGACGCAAATGAGGACGCTTTTGAGGACGCTAGGCGTCCGATGCATAAAGTCACCTTGGGAAGAAAAGGACAGGTCGCTAGTCAAAAGGGTAAGCGCCGTTTGCGTCAAGGTAGTAGAAACTACAGTATGGGTGTTCGTCAAGAGATATCGGATAACGTTTTTCTGGAAAATTCGGAGAGAAAGTCAAGGTTAGGAGAACATAGCAGACTCTCCTCTTCAAAATTGATTTCTAACACAAGACCTACGTTTCGAAAGGGAGGTGAAAACTTCGTGTTTCTTCTCGTTCAATTCAGAATAAGACTACGTCTCCATTGAAGATAAATCGTCAACGAAGGAGCCTGTTTCGGAAGAGGAGGAGGATCCTACAACCTCATCCTCTGTGGATTATAAGACTTTGACTCGTCTTTTAAAAGATTTGTTTCCCGAGAAGTTTCGAGCTCCATCTCCTCTCTCTCCACCTTCGCAACTAACCTCTTCGAAGGCAAGGAAGACTCCAAATTTTGTCAAAATGGCCACCTCGCTCTCGAATAAATGGGCTTTTAAAAGAATCCATGATTGGATGGAATCCAAAGAGACAAAGGGCAAGACTTCTTTTGCACTTCCCCCCACAAGGCTTAGTGGAAGATCAGGGAAGTGGTACGAGACAGAAGAGGAAGCAGGTTTAAGAATCCCCGCTTCGCTTAAGGGGATTTCGCCAACTTAGTGGAAGCTCCTAGAAGATCTTACCTGGCATCAGCAAAAGTTTCGTGGACAATGTCAGAGATAGATCACTATCTCAAAGGCCTTTACAAAACTCTAGAAGTTTTTAACTTTCTTGATTGGTGTTTGGGCGTCTTGGATGTTCAGTCTAGAAACCCAGATTCCATTTCATTAGAGGACTTAGCGAGTATTCTGTCATGTATGGACAGAGCAGTAAGAGATGGCTCCGACGAACTGGCATCACATTTTGCGTCGGGAGTCCTGAAGAAACGCGCACTATTCTGTAGCTTCACAGCTAAGTCAGTGTTGCCAGCGCAAAAAGCAGAATTGTTGTTCGCTCCCTTTTCTGCTCATCTTTTTCCACAATTGATGTAAGGATTTATCAGTAAATCTCCAAGAACGAGCGACGCAGGACTTATTGTCTCGGTCTTCGAAACGTCCTACGGATCAGATGTCTTCAAGAACCACACAAGCTTCTAGGAAGAATTTTAAGCCCTTTCGTGGAAGAGCCTCTTCGAGAGCTGCTGCTCGAGGGAGGAGTTTCCCCAGGGGCAGAGCCCCCTCAAAAACCAGGGGAAAGAAATGACTTTTCGGACATCCAGGCACCAGTCGGGGCGAGACTCGCTCTTTTCGCGCAAGCATGGAGGATAAGAGGGGCGAACTCTTGGTCACTCGAAGTGATCGAGAAAGGCTACAAAATCCCGTTTCTTTCGAAACCACCATTAAGCATAGAGCCAATAGACCTTTCGCCTTCTTATCAGGATTCGAAGCAACAGATCTTATTAGACCTTTTGGATCAAATGTTGGAAAAGAGAGCAGTGGAAAGAGTTGTATCACGGAACTCTCCAGGCTTCTACAACAGGCTTTTCCTTGTTCCGAAGCACTCGGGAGGATGGAGACCTGTCCTAGACGTAAGCAGGCTGAATCTTTTTGTAAGGAAGATAAAATTCAAGATGGAAACTGCACAGTCTGTTTTAGCTTCCCTGAGACCAGGAGATTGGATGGTGTCCTTGGATCTCCAAGACGCCTATTTCCATGTTCCGATACACCCTCGGTCCAGGAAGTTCCTCAGATTCGTTCTAAAGGGACAGGTCTTCCAATTCAGAGCTCTCTGTTTCGGGCTGAGTACAGCCCCTATGATATTCACGCTTCTGATGCGAAATGTAGCAAGATGGCTCCATCTCTCAAAGATAAGAGTCTCTCTCTACTTAGACAATTGGCTGATCCGATCCACATCAAAGGAACAGTGCCTGGAGGACCTACATACGACATTACAGCTGACGAAGGACCTAGGCCTTCTGGTCAACTTCGAGAAGTCCCATCTGATTCCCACGCAGTCCATCGTGTATCTGGGGATTCAGATGGATTCAGCGGCTTTTCAAGCATTTCCATCCATAGAATGTCAGCTAAAATGCTTAGAGAAAGTATCGGTCTTCTTAGAGAAGGAAATATGCTCGGCGAGGGAATGGATGAGTCTGCTGGGGACCATTTCCTCGCTGGAGAAATTTGTTTCTCTGGGAAGGCTGCACCTCAGACAGATTCAGTTTTTCCTAGCAGACAACTGGAAGAACAAGAAAGATCTAGACGAGATTTTGAGAATCCCTCAATCGATCAAAGAGCACTTGAAGTGGTGGTCCAATCCTGTCAAGCTCTCGGAAGGGATATCCCTCAAAGTTCTGAGCCCAGACCTAGTGTTGTTCTCAGATGCGTCCATGAGGGCTGGGGAGCTTTGGGGAAACACTGGGGGAGGAAGAAGTGTCAGGTCTCTGGAGAGGGGAACAGAGGTCCTGGCACATAAACCAATCAAGGAGCTAGAGGCGATTCGTTTGGCACTTCAATGCTTCGAGTCAAGGATTATGGGACGAATTGTACAAGTCAACTCGGACAACACCACGGCGCTCGCGTATATCAAAAAACAGGGAGGAACTCTATCTCGTTCCCTGTTCAGGATCACGAGGGAAATCTTACTTTGGGCGAAGCTAAGAAATGTAACGATTCTAACGAGATTCGTTTCAGGACAGCAGAACGTTCGTGCGGATCTCCTCAGCCGTCAACATCAAATGCTTCCAAACGAATGGACTCTCCATCCAGAGATTTGCAAAGAGTTATGGAAACTTTGGGGACGTCCACTGGTAGACCTCTTCGCGACAACGAAAACGAAGAGGCTTCCTATTTACTGCTCTCCGGTTCTAGATCCAGGAGCAATAGCAATAGATGCCATGCTTTGGAATTGGAAGGGGATGGATCTCTACGCCTTTCCTCCATTCAAACTCCTGGGAGAGGTAATAAGGAAGTTTGCGGCGTCGGAAGGAACAAGAATGACGTTGATCGCCCCCCCCTTTTTGCCCCCTTTTGGCCTGCAAGCGACTGGTTCACAGAGGCCATGTCATTTCTGGTAGATTTCCCAAGGACACTTCCAGAAAAAATCGATCTACTCAGACAGCCCCACTTCGAGAGGTATCACGGAAACCTCTCCGTTCTGAGTCTGACTGCATTCAGACTATAACCAAAAGTTGGCCAGAGCTAGAGGTTTTTCAAGATCGGTGGCAAGAAGCTATTGCCAACGCTAGAAAGAACATCTTCTCAAACTGTCTACCAGTCGAAGTGGGCTGTCTTCAGAAGTTGGTGTAAAAGGAAAATATTTCCTCCTCCACGACCTCTGTGAGCCAGATTGCTGATTTCCTCCTACTACTTAGAAATATAGACAAACTTTCAGTGTCAACGATTAAAGGCTACAAAAGTATGCTGTCAACGGTCTTTCGACACAGAGGCTTGGATTTATCAAATGATAAGGATCGTCACGATCTATTGAGGTCTTTTGAAACCTCAAAAGTTCCACGAGACAAGATTCCCTCATGGAACTTGGATGTTGTTTTAAAGTTTTTAATGTCAGCCCCTTTTGAACCTATGCATGCTGCCTCTTTGAAAGATGTAACTAGAAAAGCTATTTTCCTAACCGCTCTGGCAACAGCTAAGAGGGTTAGCGAAATCCAAGCTATGAGTAAGCATGTGGGTTTCAGAGAACATAATGCAGTGTGTTCACTGAGCCCCTCGTTCTTAGCTAAGAACGAAAACCCATCCAACCCCTGGCCTAAAAGCTTTGATATCAAGGGGTTATCAGAGTTTGTCGGACAAGAACCAGAGAGAGTTTTGTGCCCTGTTAGAGCTCTCAAATTTTATCTGGAAAAGACCAAACAATGTAGAGGCCCGTCAGATAACCTGTGGTGTTCGGTCAAGAGGCCGGAATTACCAATGTCTAAGAACGCACTGGCGTTCTTCTTGAGAAACACCATCAGGGAAGTTCATTCGTCATGCGCGTATGATGATCTTAATCTGCTAAAAGTTAATGCTCACGAAGTTAGAGCGGTAGCTACTTCGGTGGCTTTTCAGAAAAATATGGCACTAAGTGACATCCTGGGTGCCACATTTTGGCGAAGCAACTCTGTGTTCGCTTCACACTACCTCAGAGATGTGAAGGCGACATATGAGAATTGCTACTCGCTTGGACCATACATTTCCGCGGATACAGTATTGGGGACGAGAAGCAATACGAACCCCATCCTTTAGAAAATGGATGTGTGTGATTTTAATTATGGGTTTGTTTTTTATGGTCGTAGGGTTGGCCGCTTGAGGCGGTCTTCCCTTTAATTAGCCTGAAAGTTATGGGACTAACTTTAGTGAGGCTAGGTTGGGTGGTATTTATTATGCTTCGTTGTCTTCAGTATGGTCAATATGGTCTAGTCACATTGTGGTCACGCTCCCGTTGACAGATCATCTAGAACTATCCAGCTATACACTACCTTGCTGGAAATTCTAGTTAAGCAGAAGCAGGCTTGGGTGACAGTAATCACGAAGTCAGCTATGCTAACAGGTAGGGAACCAAGATGTCAATCATCTGCATGTGAAATGTTTCCAAAATCCTTCTATTCTGTCCCTTCCCACCTCCAATGGTGGGATTCAGCTATATATATATCTGGCAGGTAAGTGTCATGAACAAAATGATATTGTCATGATACAATAAAGTTTGTTCATACTTACCTGACAGATATATATAATCAACGTTACCCACCCCCACCTCCCCTCAGGGGACAGTGGTAAAGAAAATCTGAATAGAAAATGGGAATGGTTCCCGGTCTCCGCCTCCCAGCGGCGGGCGGGAATGGGTACTAACCACCTAGCCGACCACTGCGTTTTGCCGGGAGTTTCGAAATTCTGTCGGTCGTCAGAGAATACAGCTATATATATATCTGTCAGGTAAGTATGAACAAACTTTATTGTATCATAATAATATCATTTTAGACAGTAACAAGAAATGCATTCATACAAGACTGGAATGATTGAAGGATGATACATTTTTCCTTTATAGTCCCATATTTCAAAAGCTTTGGACAGTCTACTAACTTTCAATGGAACCACTTGCCTAGTGGCCCTAAATTAGCCAAACAGCCATTGGTTCCTTATTTCTCCAATAAAGGGTGAAAGAATAGGTTCCATTGCTGTCTGCTGTTCTATCCTAGACAGAAGGAAGGGAAGTCATCTACGCATCCTCCTCTCTGAGTTGTGACCTTCACATGTGGATTTTTAAAATCTAGTATACCATGAAAATTATTTGCCTGACATTGCTAGTTACCTGGATGTCCTCGGTAATTGCAGGTGTTAGAGACCACAACCACATGCATTAAATGAAAATCTGTGTTGCTTATAGTTGGCTAATTAAAGAGTACACACACTAAAGACCCACCTCTAAAAATGCTTATAACTATCTATTTTAATGGTTCAAGCACCAAATATATCGTAAACTATCACCCTAAAACCTTTTAATATAATTTCAAAGTCATTCTTACAACATTATCCTTAAAAGTAGGGCTTAAAGCTACATGTGACAAGTAAAAAGTCCCCCTACATTCAATCACAGCCATTTTCTCTTGTACAGTATTGACGCTGTCCCATTTTGATTTTTCAGATATGAGAAACATTGGGAATTCACAAGTAGAGTTAAATATTGTACAGTACTTAAATATTTAAATATGCATTAAAACAAAAATACCAAATTATAAATGCAATCAAGAGTAATAAAATATTATCTTGTGTATGTACATGTTACAATGATTTACTAATTTCAAATATATAAATATTAATGTAAACACATTAATATGTTATTTCTGGGCTCAGCTCGTGTCGGCCTATGAAAGTATCCTTAATATCATTCTTTCTAGGCAAAATTAATCTAAAATTACCAGAGAAAAACAAAATTAAGAAAATGTCAGTAAAACTGACTCGCTCACTCTATAAAAGAAGTGTCGGTATGAGAATAGGGGCGAGTGGGATCACTACCACGAGTCATTCACCATTTAGACCTTCCAATCTAAAATCCCCACCAGAGACTGATACTAAAGGGTGATGCGGCCGCTACTACTACTACTACTGACGCCACGGACAGCAGCGCCCCTAGCGGTCATCCTTAATTTTTAGGACTTACAAACGTTGTACGCTTTTTTCATCCCGTTGCCGTGTTTCTTGGGATTTATCACTTTGATTCACCATGGAACGTGCTGCCATCGCATCGGCTAAGTTAAGTGCCTCATAAGTAGTATTTTACCGTAATTTAGTCTTCCAGGGACCAGTATTTTCCTTCTAATAGGTCATATACGGTCTCCCGGTTGACTCGTGGCGGCGCCATGCCGCCTCATGTTAAGAATTCCTGGTCTCCCATATCACGTTCATCGTTTATTACATCGTTTTTTATAGCTAGGACAGCCCTTTTACCATTTCTCTTAGTTTGGTATTTAGGGCTATTCTGTGTTTCTGGCCCAGCATTCCGGCTCTTGCTCTTCATCGGCTATCGCTGGCTCCGAGTAGTCAACTGTTCCTCGGAACAGTTTGCCTCCTCCTGGGCTTCTTTTTCTTTTACTAAAAGTGTCTTTTCCCTCTTTTACGATGTATTATTAGTTTTATTTAGGGTGTTAGGCTAGCCTAGGTGCATGTCCCATGTGTTGGTACAGTCTGGTTCACGTGGCCCTTCCACGGTTGTGTTGCTATCGCGGCTTAGGCCACTTGCGGTCACGTGTTCCATGCAGCCCTTCACCACCCCTTCCCCTTCCCTACCCTACCAGGTATAGGGAGGGGGTCTGGGGGGACTCCTTGGTTACCATGACAACCACAGTAGCTTCCTCCCTCTTTCTCTGAGGAGGCCAGGAGCTCCCTCCCAGTTGGGGTATAGGGCGACATTGTTTTCTCGGGTACCGGGTCACGAGCGGGTAGTTGTTGGGACGGGGAAGGAGAGTAGGCCACCCCCCCCCCCTCTCTCCTTCCCGCCGCGTTACGCCAGGAAACCCCCCCCCCCCCCCCCCCCCCCCCCCCCCCCCCCCCCCCCCCCCCCCCCCCCCCCCCCCCCCCCCCCCCCCCCCCCCCCCCCCCCCCCCCCCCCCACCCCACCCCCCCCCCCCCCCCCCCCCCCCCACCCACCCCCCCCCCCCCCCCCCCCCCCATTGCTCAGTCCCACCTTTACCCTACTGTAACGAACGGAGCCTCCGCTGCAGCCGGGGCCCCTTTGGTTATAGTTCGTCTGGCTCCGCCAGCAGCGGGGGTGGTCACTACTAGTGGTCTGTTGCTTGCCTACTATATCCTGCCTTTTTCCCGCTACCGGAGGAGAGCTTGCTTTCTTACCCGGGCACACTCTTCTAGTAGACGGGGAAAAGTTTATATATTATTTCGTTATAAATAAATTAAGGATATACCCTAAGTGAAGGTTAATTTTAGTATTAACTAACTTGTGTATACCATCTCCGTCGTTCTCCCCGTCGGGTTTCATGGCTAACCACACACACCTGGTTGGATATTCTCTCCTGTCTCCCGGCCGTTTAGTTTTACCCTTGAGACAACTCCAACCGCCCTAGTTACCACACGTATTATGGCGGTGGGGCTCTGGTTTAATCTTAACTTCACGCTCCGGCATGCAGCGGAGCAATTGTTAGGCTGTAAGTGTTCTCCTGATACTATGTATCTTTCCACTTACAGGCTACCAACTGTCAGGTCCTGGGGTGTAACGCGACGCTTTACGACCCCTGCGCCCACGATGAGTGCAGGACTCACGCCCCGTGTGCCACGACCCACAACGCCATGATCGTCTGGCACCCAGAAGCCTGCACCATTTGCTATGACCTTGTCAGTCAGCTGGTGGGGGGGGTAAGTCGACTCTTAGACTTCTTTATCGTATTACTAATAACACTTAGTCATAAGCTTGTTAAAACCCCCAATCACCCCGTCCGCCACTAGAAGCTTCATTTCGCCTTCTCTTTCAGGCTGCCGCCGTGAAGGAAGTCGCCTTAGCAACCCTGAAGGCTTGGGTGGGCGGCTTCGGGAAGAACGCCGCCAAGGGACCAGCCGTACATCTTAGATAAGAAGCTGGCCGTTCAGATCTTCCCCGGCGGCAAGTCAACAGGCTACGTTTGTCCCACCTCGGCAGCCCCTCTCATCGCTTCCATACAGCAGGAGGTGCAGCAGTCGTTCGGGTCCGCGGCCACGCAGGAGCCGGTCCCAGACGTCGCAACTTTGGACCTGAACATCGAACCTATGGCGGTAGGGGCGGAGGATTTGTTGGTTGAGGTAGGTGTGTCGGGCGCCCAAGGTCTTTCTTGGGCACTCCTGGATCTTTCTCCTGTCCCTTCTACTGCTTCTTTTCAAGGCTTTACGGGATCTGAGATCCTGCCCGCTCTCCCGCTCTCTCTGTACCCCCAAAGGTGAAGGGACAGAGAGAACAGAAGACCCCCACAAGACGACTTCTTAAGAAGTCGTCGTCGTCTTCTTCAGTAAAGAAGTCTTCGACTTCCTATGCTGACGTGGTTGAAGGCTAAGCCGAGGCTCTTCGTACTCCTCCAAGAGCTCTAGAAAAGCAAAGGCTTCTAAGGAGAAGGCTCCGCGCTCCAGCCGAGCCAATGCTCTCCGGCCTCCACCGCATCCACTCCGGCAAACGCCAGTTGGAGTGCGGGACCGAGCTCCTTTGATCCCACTGCCTTCTCAGCAGTGTGATGCAACAGGTGGGAGAGATGGTAGGCTCGCAGGTCTCCGCCCTCGGAACCAGGTTTGAACAGATGTTTGCGCAGCTGTCAAACACCCTCAGTCAGTCGGGCCAATCCATCCAAGATCTCTCTAACAGAGTTAGAGAGAATGAGGAACGAGTAGCTGGGCTTTCTCAGGCTCCTCAACCAATCTCCCCAGTAGCAGGTACTGGCATTCTCCAGCTACCTCCATATGAGTCTCTACCAGCCTTCTCCATGGATAACCCAGGAGAGTGGCGCTTACGCTCCATTCAAGGACGGTATGATCTCTGTCCCGGAGTGTGGAACTCGAAGAATTGAGGACTTCGAGTTTTATCCTCCGGGATTAACTCAGCCCTTCATTGGATATGCTAGGCTGACCGTGGCGGCCCTCACTAGGGAGGACAAGATTTCCCGAGAAAACGTGGTATATAGTAGAGAGCACGCACAGCGGGAATGGGTTCACTGCCTGGAGGACTGGGAGTGTACCAACACTAAGCTCCAGGCTTTCAAGAGTCCTTTCACTATTTTTGCGACGGAGGAGGAGGCTTCTCTTTCCGTTCGCTACCAAAATATGGAAGCGACTCTTCAGGCAGTCCTCAAGGATGAGCCCATGCCACAGCTGAGGGAAGCTGATTCTACTTCTCCGCTCTTTCCAGCCTTTGGAGAATTGTGGGACGACTTGCCTGCTACATTCACGATTGGTAAGCTTAAGCCAGACTGCGCAATGGACCAGTTTTGGCGAAAAGCTTCCAAGGCTGCCTGATACTTTGATTCAGGCAGAGTTCGATGCTCGAACTAGGTTTGGGAGGTCCCTCAACTCCCTGATTATCACTGAAATGGCGGCACTGTGTATGGCACAGAACCGCTATTCAAGATTCTGGCCAAGTCTCAGCTCCAAACAGTTCAGACGGATGCTTTGCGACTTCTTCCAAGCTAGGAGGAACTGCCGAAAGCACGTTCTGCAGGAGTGCACTATTAGGCACGAACCTAATAGACTCCTGGCTTCCAGCATGTGGGGGGCGGACCTCTTCCCAGAGTCCGCTGTGAATGAGGTGCACCACGAGGCTGCTAGGCTCAACCAGAGCCTTTAGAGCTAGGTGGGGCATCTCTTCTAAGAGGAAGCAAGAATCCGCCCCCGCTGCTAGTAAGAAACTCAAGAAGTCTGGTAAAAGGTTCCAGCCTTACCAGAAACATCAGCAGCAACAGCAGTTCGTTCAGGCCGTCCCAGTTACCCAACAGGGACAACCATCAACTTCGAAAAAAGGGCAGGCCCAACCCATCCTCCTGTTGTCCCCTCAGTCGCAACCCTCAACCTCCTACGCAGTCTCGCCGGCCTTCAACTCTATGTATGAAGGTCAGGCTTACCCAGCTTTAATAGGCTTTCGAGAGGTAGCAGGGCGAGAGGCCCACTTTCGCCAGCGTGGGCACAGGGAGAGCGGCAAGGGGAAGGCAATTCAGAGGAGGGCACGGAGGTCAACCCGCCCAACAACAGTGAGGCTCCCCAGGTAGGAGGGAGGCTGTTCCTCTTCCGTCACAGGGGGGTTCAGCAAATGGGCACAGAGCATCGTGTCCAAGGGATTGGGTTGGAGTTGGATCAAAGATCCCCCTCCAATCAAATCATTTTATCAGGAACCATCAAAGGAAATTGACAGATTACGCGAAGGAACTACTTCAGAAAGGAGCTATTGCGAGAGTCAAGCATCTAAAATTTCAAGGTCGCTTATTCAGCGTGCAAAGAAAGGCTCAACCAAAAGAAGGGTAATCTTAGACTTGTCCAAAGCTAAACTCTTTCATTCGTTGCGACAAGTTCCAAATGCTTACCATCTCGCAAGTAAGGACCTTACTTCCCCGTGGAGCCGTCACATGCTCCATCGATCTTACAGGACGCCAACATACTATCATATCCCTATAGCCAGGCACTTAAGGTTCCAGCCCATTCCTAGGCTTCAAACTAGGAATTCAGCGTTCTCATTCAAAGTGATGCCCTTCGGTCTGAATGTAGCCCCCAGGGTATTCACGAAAATAGCAGAAGTGGTGGTTACAGTTGAGAACTCAAGGGATAATGGTAGCAGCATACCTCGACGATTGTTGATCTGGGCACCAACAGTCGATGAATGTCTCAAAGCCACGAAAAAGGTAGTTCAATTTCTGGAACATCTGGGGTTCCAGATAAACAAGACGAAATCCAGACTTACTCAGAGTCTCGTTTTCAGTGGGCTAGGAATCCAATGGGATTTGTCTTCCCACAATCTGTCAATTCCGGTGGTCAAAAGGAAAGAAATAGACCCAAGTCTGTGAAACAATTTCTCAAATGCAAACAAACATCAAGGAGAAACCAGGAAAGAATCCTAGGTTCTCTTCAGTTTGCCTCAGTGACAGACATCCTCCTGAAAGCAAGGCTGAAAGATATAAACCGAGTTTGGCGATCGAGAGCAAACGCCAAATCTCGAGACAAGTTGTCAGTAATTCCACAGATCCTTCGCAATCAGCTCCGTCCATGGACAAAAGTGAAGAACCTGGCCAAACTAGTACCCTTCAATATCCCCTTCCAGTGTTAACATTCACAACGGATGCCTCCCTGTCCGGGTGGGGGGGATATTCTCAATTCAAGCAAGTTCAGGGGACTTGGTCAGTTCAGTTCCGCCAGCTTCACATAAACGTCTTGGAAGCAATGGCAGTATTTTCTTACCCTGAAGAGACTTCTTCCCCCGAAAAAGTCTCATCTAAGACTAGTTTTGGACAGTTGCAGTGGTAGTTCATTGCATCAACAGAGGAGGGTCCAAATCCAAACATGTGAACCATGTCATGATAGCCATCTTTGCACTAGCAGACAAACACAAATGGCATCTGTCCGCCACTCACCTGGCGGGGGTAAGAAATGTGATAGCAGACGCTTTGTCCCGGTCGGTCCCTCTGGAATCAGAATGGTCCCTGGACGACAGGTCATTCCAGTGGATATGCCGGAGAGTCCCAGGTCTCCAAGTGGATCTCTTCGCTTCACAAGCGAACCACAAGCTCCCTTGCTATGTGGCCCCCAACCTGGACCCTCTGGCTTATGCCACGGACACCCTGTCGTTAGATTGGAATCAGTGGAGAAAAATTTATGTCTTTCCTCCAGTGAATCTTCTTTTGAAAGTCTTGAGCAAGCTGAGGACTTTCAAGGGAACTAGTAGCTCTGATTGCTCCAGACTGGCCCAAGAGCAACTGGTATCCTCTGCTTCTGGAATTGGGTCTCCGACCTCAACGGATTCCCAATACCCAAGCTGTCACAATCAGTACAAATGAGGGACTGTGTTCGCTTCCTCAGGAATTCTTCAGACCCTAACTTTATGGACTTCATGAAGTTTGCGGCTAACAAAGATGCTAACATGATCCACAAAACATCCTCTTCCTAGAATCAGATAAGAGAGAGTCAACTATTAGACAATATGACTCAGCTGTTAAAAAATTAGCATCCTTCCTGAAAGAATCAAACACTACAACCATGACAGTTAACTTAGCTATATCCTTTTCAGATCCTTGTTTGAAAAAGGTTTAGCAGCTAGCACTATTACTACTCATAAATCGGCTTTGAGGAAGATCTTTCAGTTGGGTTTCCAGATAGACCTAACAGAATCTTACTTTACGTCTATTCCTAAAGCCTGTGCTAGACTTAGACCTTCTCAAAGGCCTACTGCAGTCTCATGGTTCTTAAATGATGTCCTCAAACTAGCCTCAGAAAGACGTTATTCTTATTAAGCCTAGCTTCAGGAGCTAGAATTTCAGAACTGTCGGCTCTATCCAGAGATGCGGGTCATGTGGAACTTCCTCCCCTCAGGAGAAGTTCTGCTTGCTCCGGATCGTAGTTTTTTGGCTAAAAATGAGGATCCTCTTGCAAGGTGGGCTCCTTGGAAAGTCATCCCACTTCCGCAAGATACCTCTCTCTGCCCAGTATCAACTTTAAGAGCCTTTCTATCTCGCACATCCTCAAGATCCTCAGGTTCTCTCTTTATGAGAGAAAAAGGTGGTACTTTATCAGTAAAAGGAATTAGACAACAGATCCTTTACTTCATTAAACAAGCCAATCCTGATTCATTTCCAAAAGCACATGACATCAGAGGAGTAGCCACCTCAATTAACTACTTTCAACATATGAACTTTGAGGATCTTAAAAAGTATACTGGATGGAAATCTCCGACAGTCTTTAAACGTACACTACCTAAAGTCCTTGGAATCTTTAAAATTTTCTGCAGTAGCAGCGGGAAACATTGTTTCTCCTGATACTGTATAGTAGTCATAGTATAGATCCAGGTCTCCTTCTACCTACCTCGTCCACATGCCTCACCCTATCGCCATGCTACTCGGATACTCTAGCCTTAGCCGCCGAGATCATATTGGTGGATTGTCCCTTATTTTTTTGCTAGGGACATCCACACTATGTACTTATAATGTACTTCAGTGTCCCTACCCTTATTTTTATGCTAGGGTAGGGACACAATGTGTTTGCATATTATGTAAATATCTTACTTAAGTGATCTATTTTGTTAATTTACATTGCATTACTGGATATTACTATGTTTAATATAAGTTAATTTTAAGTACTTTATATTGTTTGCTTTCTTTATCAGTCATTGTTTAGGATAAGTTAGCTTTAAGTACTTAGTTTGTATTCTGTAATGTCCTTGATTCACTTATATTATATACCTCTTTTTTACAACTGATTTTCATTTGTCCTTATTCCCATCTTGTCTTGTTTTCTCTGGTACTCTTTATAGGCCGACACGAGTGAGCCCAGAAAAGGGATTTTGACGTAGGAAAAATCTATTTCTGGGTGATTGGCTCGTGTCGCCTATGAAACCCACCCTGTCTTTGTTTACCCACCCTGCAGGACAAGATGTTCATAGATTAAGGATGACCGCTAGGGGCGCTGCTGTCCGTGGCGTCAGTAGTAGTAGTAGTAGCGGCCGCATCACCCTTTAGTATCAGCTCTCTCTGGTGGGGATTTTAGATTGGAAGGTCTAAATGGTGAATGACTCGTGGTAGTGATCCCACTTGCCCTATTCTCATACCGACACTTCTTTATAGAGTGAGCGAGTCAGTTTTACTGACATTTTTCTTAATTTTGTTTTTCTCTGGTAATTTTAGATAATTTTGCCTAGAAGAATGATATTAAGGATACTTTTCATAGGGCGACACGAGCCAATCACCCAGAAATAGATTTTTCCTACGTCAAAATCCCTTTTCACTTACAGAATTCATTTATACTGTATTACTATTTGTTCCGATACGTAATACAAACCCTCGGTCCTTTAACAATAGGAAGGTAACTAGCGGCAGCTGGGACGGTCGTAAGCTTCGAACAAGGGAGAACGGTAGTTAACTGCTTGTCCGATCGTGCGCGCGCCCGCGCGCCCGAGAGGTGAAGAATCACTTTTGCTTTCGGCGCGGGTGTGAAGGACGTGTTCGTCATGCTCTCTGCCGCTTCATCGTCGTATGCTTTGTTTATATTGTGTTTTCTACTAATGGTTTGGTTTGACTTGAAAATGAAACTGTAAGTACACTGTTTTCATTTTCATTACTTAATTATGAATCAACATGGAGCTATCGCCGTAGAGACGGCGATTTCCGCTCTTTTCATGAATTGAACCCTTGAATTATGTCTCGGTGCCGAGGGCGGGCGCACTCGCGCCGAGTCATGTATTTTTTTTGGGCGAAAGTGTGTAATTGAAAGATGTAAGTACTCTTTTTCATTATATTTTTGCCCTGTGCGTTCGTTGCCGAGAGCTTGATTGCGCTCGGCAAGAGCCTCTTATTGTGTATGAATAGAATGCAATGAAAGTGGATTCGCAATGCAGTTTTCTTTTCATTTTCATTTATTAATTGCATCAAATTTAATTTTGGATCAATTTCCGCTCTTACCCGGGAATTAATCTTACGATTATTGCTGTGAAAGTGAAAATAGCAAGTGCAGTATTGTTCATTTCATATATATTTATGATAGCATCATATTATTATGGATCAAGTTTCCGCTCTTACCGGGAATTGATCTCCCTCTTTAAA
This sequence comes from Macrobrachium nipponense, assembly GCF_015104395.2. Taxonomy (NCBI): domain Eukaryota; kingdom Metazoa; phylum Arthropoda; class Malacostraca; order Decapoda; family Palaemonidae; genus Macrobrachium; species Macrobrachium nipponense. The sequence continues at coordinate 91,391,231 of NC_061109.1, read as the reverse complement.
GTTCTATGAAGTGAATCGCAAGTGCAGTATTCTGTTTCATTTTCATATTACTTTTCACTGCTGTGCGGGGGTAGGGGAAGCGAAGGTCTGCCAGGAAGTCGTCGGAAAGCTCTCCCGCGACTCCCTTGGTATCCGATTCTTCGTCTTCTTTCCTGCCCCCCCCCCGCTCAGCTTCCTCGTATTTTGTTTTTGGGGTCTTCCTTCCGTTCGGGGTGGGGGCATGTCCCCCCCCCCCCGTGCGTGAGGGAACCCCTCTTACTAATCTGTCTGTGCTACCGCAGGTGCTACAGCCGTGGGAGACGACCTTGGACAGGTATGGACCACTGCGGCTGCAGGGCGTGCCTAGCATCCACGATCTGCTGCAGAGTCTAGCGAGGTCTGGGCGGTGACCTTGGAGTGGTCTCCACTACAACCTTCACGGCCGCTTATGCTGCTTCCCCCCGCTGGTCTACACTCCCCCTGCTGTGTCGGTGACGCCGTCTGCCGCTTCTAGGGCCGGTCGCCGCCGTACCGAGGAGGGGTATGCCGCCGCCGCCTGTGTTTCTTCGTGTTGCCTGCCCCAGACTTCCGCTGTTCCAGCAGCTCGCCCCTGGACCGGCCGCCAGTACCACGCTGGCTGCCGATGATTCTACGAGGCGATGGTGGGCCTGCCGACCTGTCCGCTATGTGGTTCCCGCTACTGGCTTCCGGCTGTCCCTTCTGTGGTTTCCGCATGCGCTGGTCCTGCCGCTCCCTGAGCTGGTTGCTGTTCCTGTCGCTCCGGTTCCTGCGCCTGTCCATGCTGGTCCTTGCCCATGGTGTGTCTTCCCCAGTCCCAGGTCCTTCCGGACAGGTGCGTTCGGGCCTTTTTCTTTCGGCATAGGGCCGACTCCGGCCTGGATGGAGGACCTGACGACTGTCCTGCGTGAGCTGACGAAGAAGAGGAAGGTGTCATCTTCGTCTGTTGCTGCCTCTTCCCCTTCGACTTCTAAGGCCCATAAGCCGAAGAAGAAGAAGGCTGCCTCCCCCACCCCCCCCTAAGAAGTCTCCTTCGGGAACTTCTAAGGGCCCGTCCCACCTCGGTGGGACGGGGGGTCCTTCTGCTGGTCCTCCTGCTCCTTCGGGAGCGGGGCCCGTCTCCCCTTCCGTAAGGAAGAGATAGACGGGGACCAGAGGAGTATCGGTTAGCTCTGGTACTTCCTCGCCTGGTGCTAGCGGCGATGCCGCTACGCCAGGTTCCGGCTCGGTCTCTCGTTCGCGGGAGATCCCGAGTGTACGCTCTCCCTCGGGAGACCGTGCAGCCAAAGTTTCGGCGCCAGAGTTCGCTCGGCGCCAAGACCACGGCACGGAGCAGAAGGCTGGCGAGAAACCGCTCAGGTGACTCTCGCCAGGCCAGCGGCACCGCTCTCGCAGCGACCAGCTGGTAACCGGGTTTTGTTATTCCCCCTAAGAAGACTCCTTCGGGAACTTCGAAGGGCTCGTCACATTCCGGTGTGACGGGGGGGTTCTTCTGCTGGTCCTCCTGTTCCTTCGGGAACGGGGCCCGTCTCCCCTTCTGAGAAGAAGAAGAAGACGGGGACCAAGGGTGTGCTGGCTACCGCTGGTACACCCTCGCCTGGTCTTGGCAGCTCTGCTGCTAAGCCAGGTACCGGCTCGGTTTCTCGTCCGCGAGAAGTTCCGAGTGTACGATCTCCTTCTGGGTGACCGTGCAGCCAAAGTTAAGACGCCTGAGTTCGCTCAGCGTCATGACCGAGGCACGGAGCAGAAGACTGTCGAGAGCCGCTCAGGTGACTCTCGCCAGGCCAGCGGCCGCTCTCGCAGCGACCAGACCGGTACCTCGGGTGGACGTGACGGTCTCTGACCGGCCACGGGTTGAGGCTGGGAAGAGGGTCCCCCAGGTCCCCTCGACCGACGGTACCAGACCTCGGTTGGTACCAGCGGTTTGTTTTTGCGTGCCGCGAGGACGCTCACCGGTCTCACGGCGAAAGCGAGCTCTGCAGGTCACCTGACCGCCGCTCCCACAGGGACCGGGCGGATACGGTGACCAGCAGCAGCTCGTCTGACGCACGGGACCGGGGTCGACGTGCTCAGTCGAGCCGCTCGCACAGGTGAGCGGCACGGCCAGGCCTGCAGATCGATCCCCACCGCGGGTTGGTGATCGGCTGCAGCCCCCCACGTACGCTGGTCCTGCCAGCGAGCTGGGGGGGGAGCGTAGGTCTGTCTCTCCACTACCTTCAACTTCCTCGGGCTACACCGGGAAGAGCGAGGTAGCTAGAGTGATCGTGAGAGGTGCGCCGCTCACGATCCCGTCACGACGACCGCACGTGCCACGTATGGTCTTAGGACCAACCAGGACGTACGCGCAAGTGATTGGAGGCGACCGTCAGGGGGAGAGGGGGTAGCGTCAGTTCTGTCTCTCCGATACCTTCAACTTCCTCGGCATACGCCAGGAAGAGCTAGGTATATAGGAGTGATCGTGAGAGATGCGCCGCTCACGATCCCGTCACGACGCCGCACGTGCCAGGTGGTCTTAGGACCAACCAGGACGTACGCGCAAGTGATTGGAGGCAACCGTCAGGGATCTGTTGCTGGTCCTTCTTCTGAAGGAGGAGGGTCCTGGGAGCTGCTCTTGTTGGAGGGACTGGACGGTCCTACTCCTCAAGACGCTGTAACTTCCGAGATTCAGAGTAACGTTTACCCAGGTTATTGCACTGATTCGTCAGCACAACGACCGGGGGGAAGGATCGCCGCTCCCACCAGCAGAGCCTATGTCTGCTCGAGTCGTTTTGGGGCCCGAGATGGGAACCCAAACCGACGGTGGGTATGCCGCGATCGGAGCTTACCGATTCTGTCTTGAACCAGAGTCTCTCGTCTCCGGACAAGAAGGCTCTCTCAGTTCTGGCCGGTCGATCAAGTACTTCCACCTCCTCTACTGCGACAGCGGCGTTTCTACGTGTCTTCGGACACCGTATTTAAATACTCCTTCGGTCCTCCTGAGAGGTTTCGACCTCGACGAGGACTGGAATGAGTCGGAGGACGGTATCGGCTCTCTCCTGTCAGGTGTCGATCAGCCCACCCAGACGACGTTCACAGTGGCGGCAGACCCTTACTTACAGTGAGAGTTCGTAACCCTCCTCGGGGAAAAACGTTTTCTCCTGACGATACGTTTTCCCAGACTCTGAGGCGCCATCGCCGCAAGGCGATGGCTGCTCCTACTCTTCTCCAACTGCTAGTTCCACTGGGAAGGCGAGCGAGTATCCAATTCCTCCCCATTCCCTCTCTCCTTACGGCTACGAGGGAAAGGGAAGGATCCTACAGAGATTTCTCTGTAGGATCCCACGTTGGGGACTGCGCTACCAGGGGGGGACCTTCGGGTCCTACCTGACGTAAGCCCCGGTCGTTGAGGAGGGATCCTGCCCCATTCTCGATTTCTACGGGAATCGAGAGGACCACCAGCGATATCGTTGACGAATTCGGTGGGGGTTTCGCAGACTGCTTAGAATTCTACGGAATTTCTAGCGCATTCAGAGTGTTTAGAGTTTCTTACGATCTCCAAACACTTAGGCGAGACCACGGTCCAAAGTGAGCGAGACGAGAATCCCCGATATGTTACACGATAATCGGGAACCTCGCCTATGCTCGAATTCCTGGAATTTCTAGCATTAGGAAGAAGACTGCTGCTGAAAGAAGACTATCTCACAGTAGGCGACCAACCTGGAATAGAGAAGAAACGGACGGGAATATCCAGTTTGGCTGGAACTATCGTCTTAGTATTCTGTTCACCATTGAAGCTTTCCTTCGAGGAAGACTTCTCCTTCACTCTCTTTAATAGAGAACGAAGGTGGTCGATCTCCAATCCTTATTTTGTTTTCTTGAAGGAAAGAATTTAGGATGGAGATCGTTGTTCAGAATCCTACAAATATACTACGTATATTAACCTCGCGACATGATTCTGCTAAGCAGTTGAATGGTCCGAGGGGTAGGCGCATATCCTGGTTATTCTACGGATTGCGACTTAGACGAAAAGTATTCTAATTGAACTGCAACCCGGGTTGCCTGCAACCTCCCAGGAGTTTCCAGTTTCAATTTTATATACTTATGGTGTTGTCACAACAACACCATTTTAGCTTTTATATTTACCGAAATTCGTTTCGCTTAAAGATAATTGCTCGCATATCTTTTTATGCTCGGTGGTTCTAGCCGAACGCATTCCTTCGTGGAAAGGATTACTTGGCAACTCAGGATGACGAGTCAGCGACAGCTACTGCGTATTGAATTGCCCGAGGCATTTCAGTATCAGCTGCCGCTTTGAGATAGACGGTTGTTTATGTCTTTCTCACCTGCTTTGATTGAATAACAACCGTATCTCTGCCCAACAATCACGGACTTAAGTCTCTGATTAACGGGGATTCTCGCATACATGAATGACCATCTACTGCTGAGAAACGCTAGTATTCATCGTCTTCGGTATTGCGAGAATTTTAAACAGAGATATCTATTCTTTACTCTCATCTTTCTGTTTACCGCACGGTAACAGAATTCTGTAATAGTCTCTTGCTGCATCGTATCCCGATAATGCGAATGATTTTTGCGGAATCTGAGTTGTCCTCAAAATATCTTGTATTCGGAGGTGTACAATTGTTCATTGTTCACCCCGGATTAGCAGATGTATTGAAAGACATCGCCTACTCCCACACCTGCCAGCTCTACTTCCAAACGTTCAGCCCATGAGAAGCAGTTCTTCAAGCGGCTCTCCCTGTGTTTCATTACTGAAGAACGCCCCGCTTTCATTGCACAATGGACAGCAATGAAATGGCGGTTAGCGTTTTCAGTCATTTGTAAGCACAGGTTTAGAATCTTGAGATTCCTTCTCTCGATTCAGCTGGAAGACGTAGGTTGCATTCATTGCCTACCTTCGTCTTCAACGTACACAGTAGTGTTCTCCTTAAGCTGAGATTCAACGTCTATGAGATTTTCTTGCCATCAGGGACCTCGGTCTTTTGAAGGCAATTGACTTTCGCCTTTTGAGCTTATGCATTAAGAGAATCATCGCCGCGCCGTCCGGCATCGGTGACTAACAAATATTTTATTTGTTTGGTCTCTCAGCATAACTCTTTAAAGGGCGAAGGTCACGTGACTTACCCGGATGCTTGGACAACTTGCCTCTACTGATTCCGAACCAGTCAGTCGCAGCTGTCAGAGCGTTCCGAGTCAGTTACGAACTATGCTGTGGACTTAGTTCGGTTGTTCCAGAGCAATCATTACTTCATCTTAATAGCTTGTCAGTATGAGTACTGTACATAACCAAAGTCGAAGGAGGGATAGGTCATACGACTATTCCCTTCTTTTCGTCTTAGGTAACTGCATGACTTCTCTTGAGAAGTCAAGCACAAAGGGATGGGGATTTGTGACGCTCGATTTCGTACCGATCTTCGTAGCGAAGACTCAGAACCCTTCGGTAACTGACGATTGGTTCGAGTCCTTCACAATACCCTCCTAATGGACGTCACCGCCTCCGATACGAAGGCTATGCTGCTTTGTCCTGTGAAGGTGCGACGGAGCTGTCTGAAGAAACTCGACACCCAGGATGAGTGAGGACGCTCTTCATCATTCTCTCGCGTTCCGCAAGAACTTCTCCGTGGCGCAGGTAATGAAGGCAGGCGCCTGGTCCAACCGGACCGCATGCACCTCCTCCTACCTTCAGGATATTGCCCACAGTTCCTTGGATCTTTTCCTTGGGAAACCGTGGTGGTTGCTCACACGTTTGTGTAGTTAACCCAGACCCTCGCAGGCTGAACAGCATCGAGTCCTGGTGTGACCGTAAGAATGGATGAGGAATGAGAGTGTGACTGGCTCTCTTCCCATCTTTTTCTTCCCTCTACCTTTGGGTAGAGGGACACGGTCGTCACCCTGCTGGGTAAGGACGAGATGCAGGTGAGCTACTCAATAGAGCACATCCTATCCCTTTCAGTAGGGATAGGAGTAAATATCCACCACTTCCTCCAACAAGGGGGAGGAAGTGGATGCCAAATTGAGACAAACCCATCATTTTATGATTGTCTCTTGCAAACAGGAACAAGTTCTTGCTTGCTGGTACGAAGAGATACGCTTGCCTCTCTCTTAGTACTTGGCCCAGAGGTCTGACCATTGATCCTGCGGTGCACACCCCGATCAATCGGACAGAGAGTTTGGATCCCTCCTTGCTCTTACGACCAGGGAGGCACTCCAGGGTGGACGAACACCAGTCTGTCACCAAAAAAGACTCAGATTCTCCCACCAAGAAGTGAGTCTTCCTATTGTTAAAGGACGAGGGTTTGTATTACGTATCGGAACAAATGACAATTTGTCGAAAATTGCATTTTTCCTAACTATACAAACCTGAGGTCCTTTACATATAGTCCACCTCATGCCACCCCTCACTCTGCAACTTTTGCATGGGCCTAAAGCAAAAGTGATTCTTCACCTCTCGGGCGCGCGCGCGCGCGCACGATCGACAAGCAGTTAACTACCGTTCTCCCTTGTTCGAAGCTTACGACCGTCCCAGCTGCCGCTAGTTACCTTCCTATTGTTAAAGGACCTCAGGTTTGTATAGTTAGGAAAAATGCAATTTTCGACAAATTGTCATTTTGATCTGTTATCACCATAATATGTATAGAATACCCAAATGTGCAGAGACTTGTAATGTTTACATAATGAGATTCAGCTGATTAAGGCTTGCTACTACCGAAATAATGAGGAAAATAATTTTTAGTTGCTAAAAGAAATGAATGTACTAATGGAATAATTGTTTTTGATTTTGTACGTAAAAGGTTATCATACAGTAATTAATATTTCATTAAGAGAGAGAGAATTGGTGTTTACATATTACAAACTAAGTCTCAGCACAGAAGGAGGACAAGACTAGACTTGACTTGACTGGCTGGGAAGAATAGCAGTTACATAGTGTTGCTTGCATATGCAATTTGGAGTTTAGATATTTTTATGATTAGAGATGAAACATCAACAGTGTACGTACATACCATTATGATAATGATAGATTAATGTAATACAGTTTATTCAGTAAGTGAAATAACATTTTATTGGTATTTTGCTGTTTTTTTTTTATTAAAGGATATGTGTATATGTATGTTGAGAAGAGAGAGAGAAGAGAGAGAGAGAGAGCGAGAGAGAGAGAGAGAGAGAGAGAGAGAGAGAGAGAGAGAGAGGTGTTTATGTTTTGTGGTAAGCTGTTTTGTAATTTTGCAGGATTTCAATTTAGCATTGTATGATATTTTGCTGTTTATATTACTGTACTATTAATATTTGAAAGGTAGTAAATAATTTTTTTTTATCATAAACAAATTTGTTTATGACAATAAAATGAAAAGACAGTAATTAGTAAATACTATGAAAAAATGTGCGAATTAGTGAATTTTATGCAATATATTTGGAGATAAGTTCCACGGAAAAAAAACACGATTAACTGAATGCCACCAGTGAGCAGGAACTGCCTGTACCTCCACACTGAGAGCCCATATGAAATCTTCTGAAGCAGATTTAAATTTTAATATATATACTTTTGAGGTCAAGTGCCTTGCTATTAAAACAATCATGGCATATAAGGCAGCACTGTTGGAGTCCTTGGTTTATGGTTTTTGAATTGATTCTAATGTGTATAAAAATTGTGAATTCCCTTCTCCAGTCTTTTGCACTGGAAAGCCCAGTTCCTGCAAGGCTTCCCAATACCTGGTTCCTGAATTAGGTTCTTAGACACAGTTTAGTTGGCTCAGTACAACTACAACTCATATGCTACATAAGGTAGTCTTCTTGATGGCTCAGCCGTCAGGAGCTCGTATTAGTGAGCTGGGCTCTCTTAGACTAGGATGTTTCATCACTCAGACTACTAGTTGACATTTACTTTTGTCTCCTGACCTATAATTCCTAGCCAAGATTGAGGACACTTTAAAGGGAAAATCTCTTTCTGTGATAAGGGAATTCAGAAGTATTTTGAATAAAGCATTATGCCCAGTGCAAGCACTCATGGTTTACCTAGATGTCACAGCAAACGTCCCAGGTTGGCCTATTTTTCCATAGCACAAACAAACCACTCTCTCTACATGGGCTGGGAATTATTTTAGTGTCCCTCATTGAAAAGGCAGACCCCTCACTCCTTTCCTAATTTGCATGACATTCAAAAGTTGAGTATGGTGGCCCTCCCGTATTCGCGTTCTTGGCACTCGCAGACTCACATATTCGCAGATTTCTTTATGGACCATATCTACCCATTATTCATGGGAAATCCGCATATTCGCAGTATTTTTCAATGAGAAATATCAACAAATTACTGTATTTTCATATCTATTTCATTATTAAATGCACTTTTTGTGATAAACTTATTAGAAAACTAGGTACTACAAGCATTTTTTGTGGGTTTATCTTGAGTTTGAACCAACAAAATAGGCAGTTTTAAGCATTTTTACAGGGGTTCTAAGTATTTGCGGATTATAGCTATTCGCAGGGGCATCTGGTGTGCATCCCCCGTGAATACGGGGTGTCCATTTTACATCATTAACTTCGGAAAAGTTTATTTCGAAGAAATCTCTGAGTTTACATGCTGTTTATTAGAGGCAGTATTCCTGAAGCAGGGAAGGCGCAATATTCCTGCAGTCAGACCCAACAAAATTAGGTACGTCACTAAAAACCAAAAGGATAATACATATACGTATAAGTTAGTGTGTATCTTGTTCTTTATTGCCAAACCTTAATGGGTATCTAGAATAAAGAAAATGGTTGATAACCTCTTGCTTTGCCTTGGATTAAAAATTCCTGAAATACCATTAGAGTAGTGGTCATGCTAGGATATTATTGCTGGGGAAGGCACGCTAATCCCACAGCCAGACTCAACATAATTAGGTAGGTCACTTTTGAACCACAAAAAAATAATACATGTATAGCTCTTGTGGTTTTGCTCTTCTTTATTGCCAAACCCCAGTGTGTATATGGAATAAAGAAAACAATTAAACCTTTGACTTTACCTTGGATAAAAAATTCTTGAAACTATTACCATGAGATATTGTCAAGGAAGGTGATTCCTCAGCCAGAAGCAGCATTATTAGATAGATCACCTTAAACTACAAAGAATAATGTATATATAGTTTCTTGTGTTGTTTCCTGGCCTTTATTGCCAAACCCTAATGAGTATTCAGAATAAAGAAAATGGTAATAACCAGTGACTCTACTTCGCATCAAAAATTCATCTGGGTGTTGTAATTTATTTATTAAGAAGTAAGCCATTTCATCAGCTTCCAATTTCTTATGTAACTCCTTTGAGGATGAACAGTGGCTACTCTATAAATAACAGGGTTTGATGTAGGTAAAACCGATACTATTTGATAACCGGTGTGAGTCCTCAAGCCCACCCACTTTCCTGAAGGCATGGGACATGAGCAAAGGTTTATGTTGAACAGACCTGGAATGTAATATGGGAAAAAGCCAACATATGCTTTTTTATCACATCTGTGCAAGTAAGGCAAAGGAAAAATCTGAGGCACTTGATGTGTGGATGGGAGATAAAGCCCTCCTGTTTTAAGTCCTTTATATTCTGTCATTGTGCCAACATACACTGTTCTGCTTGAGACGAAGTATAAGAGAATTTTTTTTAGATTGGTTGGGCTGTCCTATGGAGCCCTTGGGTGGACCATGTGAGTGTAATCCCATTGAAGACTCACAGCAGGTACCACAAATAGGATTTTCCTATGTCAAGACCTTTTTTTTTTATGGTGAGTGTAGGAAGCTGAAAATTTCTGAAAGCAAGACTGCAACCTGTGTATATAACACCAGAACAGACTTGGTCTGCCAACAGAGGCCTCTGGAGCCAAGATGTATACAGTAACCCCCATGGATTCGCGTGTTCACAATTCGTGGGCTCACTTATTCGCAGATCTCTCTATGGAACATATATAGTACACATTATTCAAGGAAAATTTGCCTTTTCGTGGTATTATTCGCTAATTACTGTATTTTCATACTATTTTCATGACTAAATGCACTTTTTGCAATAAAACTATTAAAATACTTAGGTAAGAGAATTCTTAGAGGGGTTTTTTGCTTTTGAACTGTCAAAATAGGTAGTTCTAAGAATTTTTAGAGTGGTTTTAAGTATTTGCAGATTTCAAATATTCGTGTGGGGGAGTGGTACACATCCCCCGTGAATCCAGGGGGTTTACTATACTTCAATAAGGTTTATACAAAGTACCCTGTAATGAGTTTGTAATGAAACAGATATCTTGGTAAAGTAGTCATCTAACTTTCAAGATTGTTGAAGGCATTTCACATTTCATATGCTGTTTTATTTTTATTTGGCGGAAGATCAGTGAAGTAGTTGCTGACTACTGTAGAAAAAGGCTCTTGAATGAAAAAAGTTTGTGTTCAGTTTGCTTTTCATATTTTGTCTGGCATTTTATTTAAAAGTTTGCCATATGTGCATGGATTAATGATTAGTTATGGTCTGGTTTTTGTAATTACTATAGGTAAACACTTCAATGAACTCTTGCGACGGTTTGGATCTCCCATTGTAGTATTAAACTTGGTGAAACGTCGAGAGCGGCGACCTCATGAGTCCATCCTTAATGCAGAATACTGCCGTTTGATTCGTCAACTTAACATCACATTGCCTCCAAGTCATCGTATCCAGTATGTTGCTGTTGACATGGCTCGCATTAATAAACAGTATGTATCCTTTATTTCATAATATGAATTTGTTCCTAGCATTTGATTTTTATATTTTCCATTACTTATAAGAATTAAGCCATCCTAATTAGCAATACTTAGCTGCAATTGCTAAATATGGTGATAATTCTGGAAGAAGCAAAACTTATTAATCTTTGATGCCATATCTTTCCTGTACCTTGAAATTTAAAATAAGAAATAAGTTGGACAAAATTCTGTCATGTTAAGAAGGAAGAAAAATACCTGGTAATATAAGATTGTCAATAAAGTTTTACTCCATAATTACTCGAAAATATGTGTGGGACAGAAACTGTATTAAAATATTCCGAAATCACACACTTAATACCTATAATTAGCTTGCATATGTGACACAGATAGTTCCAGAAACTTCAGTCCCTTGTAAATTTCAGGGGATGTTTTTTACATGAAGAAATACTTTAACAGTAAAAATCATCTTTCTACCTATCAAAGTTCCATAATTATTCAAAATAAGCAAGGAAAAAAAATTTTTTTTGCTGTTTTCTCAAAACTTATATTTCAGAAAAGTAAGTGAACATACATACCTTGAAGGAAACTGAACAAATTTCGATGAAACTTTCACAACATGTAGTATAACTATACATATATGTATTTTGGTCTCATTTAACCCTTAGGAGCCAGGGTAATAAATCAATATGCAGCACCCCATGACAGCAAAACATTGAGGTCGGCTAATTTATGATGGAAAGAGGAAGATATGCAAATGCACATGGTATAAGAAAAAAAATTCTACAAAATTTTCCCTATCTTCCACGAAAAGTTGAAAATTACTATTTACAACCCCTATGGGGTCTCTTTTACAAGGCAATCGTAAATTTTACGATCTTATATGTTTTTTTAATCAATAATTTTATTTTATTTTACAAAATTATAATTACAGCTCACACAGTATCAAAACAGATAAGAAATAAAATCAGTAACAAATTCTTAGCATATTTGTTGAGAAATATTTACATAAATTTATCAAGAACGAAGATTCAGTACCTTATTTAATTTTTGCATGTTTTTTTCAAATATTTCTTTGCACTTTTCTTCGCCAAATTACATTTACAACTGACATACTATTGTAAAAGACAAGAACTAAAACCAACAGCAGCCATTTGGTATATTTATGAGCAAATTTGCAAAAAGACGTCACGAGACAGAGAGGTACTACATTTCCCCTTGAAGTCAAAATCACTACTAAGCTTGCATGAGCCACCTAATCTTAATTTTAGCCAGTGTAAAATTTATCATTAGTGAATTTATGGGTTATAAAAGGGATTTTGACGTAGGAAAAATCTATTTCTGGGCGAGGAAGCCGTGTCGCCCAGTGAAATATGTCTGCTTTAGCACTATTTCTAGTAAAATATTGCTATAATACCAGAGAACTGCTAAATTGGACATGTCAGAAGCTTCTGACTCGCTCACCTATATAAAAGGTGTCGGTATAAAACTGGGGCGAGTGTTAAACACTACCACAGCAACCCCTCCAATTAGCCTTTTCCTCATCAAAAGACCCTAAATACGGGAGCCGACCCATAGGTCCACCACCTACGTACCCCGTTGAAAGCGTCGTGGACGTCATACTTATCGATAGCCATATCGTGTTCGTACGTTCGAATATAGCTATTTGTTCTTTTATTTTTATTCTTGATTACGGATCGTCAGTCTACCTCTTCACCCAAGTTAAGTACTGGTTCCGCCCTTTTTCAATATTTAGAGAGTGAATTTTCCTTTCGTTTTGCCTTTATTTAGGATTTTATTAGGCGTCACTTATAAGTACCGGGCGGGCAGCAAGTCGCTTTTACGGCTTATCCTTGAATTGTACCGATTTCGAATGGTCTTCCTCTCTGCTTGTAAAATGTGATAATTCAGTACATATTTCTGGGCTCAGCTCGTGTCGGCCTATGAAAGGATCCTTAATATCATTCTTTCTAGGTAAAATTAATCTAAAATTACCAGAGAAAAACAAAATTAAGAAAATGTCAGTAAAACTGACTCGCTCACTCTTAAAAAGAAGTGTCGGTATGAAAATAGGGGCGAGTGTGGAACACTACCACGAGACAATCACCAATTAGAACTCCCAATCAGAATCCCCCTAAGAGAGAGCTGATACCAACGGGCGATGCAGCCTCTACTACTACTACTAGAGGACGCCACGGACAGCAGCGCCCCTAGCGGACATCCTTAATTTTTAGCGCTAGCGTCAAGACGCAATTTTCCCTTGTGCTGTGCTATCTCTGGATTATCTCTTTTTTCAACCATGGAACGCTCTGCAATTGCCACGGCTAAGTTAAGTAACTCATAAGTAATATTTTACCTCGTTTTTATCTTCCGGGTACCAGTATTTTCCTCTTAATAGGTCATATACGGTTCCCCGGTTGTCTCGTGGCGGCGCCATGCTGCCTCGTAAGAATTCCCGGTCCTCCATACTGGGACTTCTTATACTTATGGGCTTACTATATTACGTTCATGTTTTTTTACATCGACTTTAGCTAGTTCAGCCCTCCTACCATTTCTCTTAGTTTGGTATTTAGGGCTACTATTATTATTCCGGCCCAGCATCCCGGCTCTTGCTCTTCATCGGCTATCGCTGGCTCCGAGTAGGCTTCTGTTTCTTGGAACAGTTTGCCTCCTCCTGGGCTTCTTTCTCTTTTACTAAAAGTGTCTTTTCCATCTTTTCGATGTATATTTTGATCATATTTAGGGTGTTAGGCTAGCCTAGGTGCGTGTTCCTTGTTTTGGTACAGCCTGGTTCACGTGGCCCTCTCACGGTTGGGTTGCTCGCGGCCTAGGCCACTTGCGGTCACGTGTTCCATCGCACCTTACCCTGCCCCTGCCCTCCCTACCTGGTATAGGGAGGGGCTGGGGGACCCCTTGGTTGTCATGACAACCTCAGTTGCCTTCTCTCACTCCTACTCTGAGGCGGCCAGGGGTTCCTCCCAGCGAGGGGGGGTATAGGGCGACCACTCATGAGGTACCGGGTCTCCGTGCGGGTAGTCGGTGATGGCGGGGAGGAGTAGGCCATCCCCCACCCTCCCCCCCCCCTCTCTCACTCCCGCCGTGTTTCACCGAGTCCTTCCTCCCCCCCCCCTCCCCAGTTGCTCAGCCACCTCTCTCGCTATACGAAAGGAGCCTTCCGTCGCAGCCGGGGCACCTTTGGTTATAGATTACTGGCTCCGCTAGCGGGCGGGGTGGGCACCACTAGTGGTCGGTTGCTTGCCTACTATATCCGCTCTCCCTCCCCCGCTACCGGAAGGGAGCTTGCTTCTTACCCGCGCACATCTTCTAGTAGACGGGCGGAGGGAGGTTTGTATTATTATTATTATTTTAAGGATATACCCTAATTTTACAATGAATTGTGTAATATGTTTATTTTATCTACTATCCCCGCCATTTTCCGTCGTGGTTTCCATTTACAACCAACCTCCTGGTTGGTTCCCTTTTGTGTCTCCGCCATCAGCGGAGCTATAGCCTAGGGGGCACAACCAACCTAGTTACCACACGTATTTTGGCGGGGCTCTGGTTTAATCTAACTTTATCGCTCCGGCACCAGCGGAGCATTTGTTAGACTGTAAGTGTTTACCTGGTACTCATGTATCTTTCCACTTACAGGCTACCAACTGTCAGGTCCCAGCGTGCAACGCGACGTTGTACGACCCCTGCGGCCATGATGAGTGCAGGTCTCACGCCCCGTGTGCCACGTCATACAATGAGATGATCGTCTGGCACCCCGAAGCCTGCGCCATCTACTACGACCTGGTCGGTCAGCTGGGAGATGGGGTAAGTCCGTGATAGGCTTCCTTATCATTTACTACAACAACTCTTAGTCATAATAAGTTTGTTAACCCCGTTCCGCCACTGGAAGCTAATCTCGCTTTTCTTTCAGGCTACTGGTGTGAGGGAAGTCGCCCTCGCCACCCTGAAAGCGTGGGTGGGCGGCTTCGGCAAGAACGCCGCCAAAGGCCAGCCCTACATTTTGGATAAAAAGCTGGCCACCCAGATCTTCTTCCCGGCGGGCAAGTCGACCGGTTACGTTGACCCCTTGTCCGCTGCCCCCTCTGATAGCCTCCATCCAGCAAGACCTCCAGCAATCCTTTGGGGTCGTAGCCTCCCAGGAGTCGGTCCCGGACGTCGCTGCCCTGGACCTTAACGTTGAGCCCATGGCGGTAGGGGGGGAGGATTTGTTGGTTGAGGTAGGTGTGTCGGGCGCCCAAGGTCTTTCCTTGGGTGCCCCTGGATCTTCTCCTGTCCCTTCTTCCAGTGCTTCATTTCAAGGCTTTGTGGGATCTGAGGTCCCTACCCGCTCTCCCGCTCTCTCTGTACCCCCAAAGGTGAAGGGACAGAGAGAACCGAAGACTCTGGCCAAGACAACTTCGAAGAAGTCGTCTTCGTCTTCTTCGGCTAGGAAGATGTCGTCTTTCCTACGCCGATGCGGTGAAAAGCAAAAGCCGAGCTCTTCTCACTCGAAGAGCTCCAGAAGCAGGCTTCTAAGGAGAAGGCTCGCGCTCCCGCCGAGCCAGTGCCTTCTCCCCGCCTCCACCGCTTCCACTCCGGTTACGCCGGTAGGAGGAGCAGGGCCTAGCACCTTTGATCCCTCTGCTTTCTCAGCAGTGGTGATGCAACAGGTGGGCGAGCTGGTTGGCTCGCAAGTCTCCGCCCTGGGGACAAGATTCGAGCAGATGTTCGCACAGTTGTCAAGCACTCTGTCTCAATCAGGCCAATCCATTCAAGACCTCTCTAACAGGGTTAGAGAGAATGAGGACCGGGTAGCTGGGCTATCTCAGGTTCCTCTTCCAGTCTCCCCAGCGCCAAGCACGGGATTCTCCAACTCCCGCCATATGACTCTCTGCCAGCTTTCTCCATGGAGAACCCATGGAGAGTAGCTGCCTACGCCCCTTTCAAGGATGGGATGATCTCCATCCCGGAGTGTGGAACTCGAAGGATTGAGGACTTCGAGTTTTACCTCCAGGTCTGACGCAGCCTTTCATGGGTTATGCTAGGCTGACCATGGCGGCTCTAACTAGGGAAGACAAGATCTCTAGAGAGTCGGTCCTATACAGTAGGGGATCATGCTCAGCGGGAATGGGTTCACTGCCTTGAGACTGGGAGTGTACGAACACCAAACTCCAGGCCTACAAGAGTCCCTTCACTATTTTTCGCGACGGAAGAGGAGGTTTCTCTTCCGTTTGCCACAAAATTGGTGGAGAAGTCCCTTCAGGCAGTCCTCAAGGATGAGCCCATCCCACAGTTGAGGGAGGCGGAGTCTACTTCTTCTCCGCTCTTCCCGGCTTTCGGAGAAGTTGTGGGAGAACTTGCCAGCTACGTTCACGCTTGGCAAGCTCAAACCGGACTGCGCCATGGACCAGTTCGGCGAGAAGCTACCAAGGCTGCCGGATTCCCTAATCCAGGCAGAATTTGATGCGCGAACCATTTGGTTTGGTAGGTCCCTCAATTCCCTCATATTAACGGAAATGGCTGCCCTCTCTTATGCTACGGAACCGCTGTTCAAGATTTTGGCGAAATCTCAGTTCCAGACGGTTCTATCGGACGTTTTGACTTCTTCCAGGCACTAGGAGGAACTGCCGGAAGCATGTTCTACAAGAATGTACTATTCGGCATGAGCCGAATTAGACTCTTTTTTGGCCTCTAGCATGTGGGGAGCGGATCTCTTCCCAGAGTCCGCTGTCAACGAGGTTCACACGAAGCTGCTAGGCTCAACCAGAGCCTTAGAGCTAGGTGGGGTATTTCCTCAAAGAGGAAACAAGATTCCGTTCCCACTGCTGGTAAGAAACAGAAGAAGGCTGGTAAGAGATTCCAGCCGTATCAGAAACACCAGCAACAACAGCAATTTGTGCAGGCGGTCCCGGTTACCCAACAAGGACAACCTGCTAGTTCGAAGCAGAACCAGCCTATCCTCCTGTTGTCCCCTCAATCTCAGCCATCCACCTCCTACGCTATCTCGCCGGCCTTCAACCCTTCATATGAGGCTCAAGGCTACAAACAGCCGAGAGGTAGGGCGAGAGGTTACTTTCGTCAGCGTGGCGCAGGAAGGGCCACAAGGAGCAGGCAGTTTAGAGGAGGGCGTGGTGGCCAACCCGCCCATCAACAATGAGGCTCCCAGGTAGGAGGGAGGCTGTTCCTCTTCCGCCACAGGTGGGGGTTCAGCAATTGGGCACAGAGCATAGTGTCCAAAGGATTGGGCTGGAGTTGGATCAAAGATCCTCCTCCAATCAAATCATTCCACCAGATACCGTCAGAGGAATTGACAGATTACGCGGAAGAACTCCTTCAGAAAAGGACTATTGCGAGAGTCAAGCATCTAAAATTTCAAGGTCGCTTATTCAGCGTGCCAAAGAAAGGCTCAACAAAAAGAAGGGTAATCTTAGACTTGTCAAAGCTAAACTCTTTCATTCGTTGCGACAAGTTCAAGATGCTTACCCTCTCGCAAGTAAGGACCTTACTTCCGCGTGGAGCCCGTCACATGCTCCATCGATCTTACAGACAGCATACTATCATATCCCTATAGCCAGACACTTCCGCCCATTCCTAGGATTCAGGCTAGGAAATCAACATTTTCATTCAAAGTGATGCCCTTCGGTCTGAATGTAGCCCCAGGGTATTCACAAAAATAGCAGAAGTGGTTGTACAACAATTGAGAGCTCAGGGAATCATGGTAGCAGCATACCTCGACGATTGGTTGATCTGGGCACCAACAGTTGAGGAATGTCTCAGAGCCACCAAAAAGGTAGTTCACTTTCTGGAACATCTAGGGTTCCAGATAAACAAAACGAAATCCAGAACTTACTCCGGAATCTCGTTTTCAGTGGCTAGGAATCCAATGGATTTGGCTTCCCACAATCTGTCAATTCCAGTGGCCAAACGGAAGGAAATAGCAAAATCTGTCAGGCAATTTCTCAAGTGCAAACAAAACGTCAAGGAGAAACCAGGAGAGAATCCTAGGATCCCTTCAGTTTGCTTCGGTAACAGATATCCTTCTGAAGGCAAGGCTGAAAGATATAAATCGAATTTGGCGGTCAAAAGCAAACTCCAAATATCGAGACAAGTTGTCAGTAGTCCCACAGATCCTCCGCAATCAACTACGGCCTTGGTCAAAAGTAAAGAACTTAGCCAAGAAAGTACCCCTTCAATATCCCCTTCCAATGTTAACCATTCACACGGATGCATCCCTGTCCGGGTGGGGGGGATACTCTCAGTTTCAAACAGGTTCAGGGGACTTGGTCAGTTCAATTTCGCCAGCTCCACATAAACGTGTTGGAAGCAATGGCAGTATTTCTTACTCTGAAGAGACTGCTTCCCCCGAAGAAGTCTCATCTAAGGCTAGTTTTGGACAGTGCAGTGGTAGTTCATTGCATCAACAGAGGAGGGTCCAAATCCAAGCATGTGAATCATGTCATGATAGCCATCTTTGCATTGGCAAACAAACACAAATGGCATCTGTCTGCCACAGCACCTGGCAGGAGTAAGGAATGTGATAGCAGACGCCCTGTCCCGGTCAGTTCCTCTGGAATCAGAGTGGTCTCTAGACGACGGGTCATTCCAGTGGGTATGCCTGAGAGTCCCAGGTCTCCAAGTGGATCTCCTCGCCTCACAAGCGAACCACAAGCTCCCTTGCTATGTGGCCCCCAACCTGGACCCTCTGGCTTATGCCACGGACGCCCTGTCGTTGGATTGGAATCAGTGGAGGAGGAATTTATGTTTTTCCTCCGTGAATCTTCTCTTGAAGGTCCTAAGCAAACTAAGGTCCTTCAAAGGGACAGTAGCTCTGATTGCACCGGACTGGCCCAAGAGCAACTGGTATATCCTCTTCTTCTGGAATTGGGTCTCCGGCCTCAACGGATCCCCAATCCCAAGCTATCACAATCAGTACAAATGAGGACTGTGTTCGCTTCCTCAGGAATTCTCCAGACCCTAACTTTATGGACTTCATGAAGTTTGCGGCTAATAAAGATGCTGATATTGATCCACAGAATATTCTCTTCCTAGAATCAGATAAGAGAGAGTCAACCATTAGACAATATGACTCAGCTGTTAAAAAATTAGCATCTTTCTTGAGAGAATCGAACACTACAACCATGACAGTTAATCTGGCTATATCCTTTTTCAGATCCTTGTTTTGAAAAAGGTTTAGCAGCTAGCACTATTACCACTCATAAGTCGGCTTTGAAGAAAATCTTTCAAGTAGGTTTTCAGATAGATCTGACTGATTCTTATTTCACTCTATCCCCAAAGCCTGTGCTAGACTTGAGACTTCTCAGAGGCCTACTACAGTTTCATGGTTCTTAAATGATGTCCTCAAACTAGCTTCGGATACTGACAAATCAGCTTGTACATTTATATGCTCCTGAGGAAGACATTATTCTTATTAAGCCTAGCCTCAGGAGCTAGAATTCAGAACTGTCGGCTCTATCCAGGGATGCGGGTCATGTGGAATTCCTCCCATCAGGAGAAGTTCTACTTGCTCCGGATCGTAGCTTTTTAGCCAAAAATGAGGATCCTCTTGCAAGGTGGGCTCCTTGGAAGGTTATTCCCACTTCCACAGGATCCTTCTCTCTGCCCAGTATCAACTCTTAGAGCCTTTCTATCTCGTACTTCTTCAAGATCCTCAGGTGCTCTCTTCATGAGAGAGAATGGTGGTACTTTGTCAGTAAAAGGTATTAGACACAAATCCTTTACTTCATTAAACAAGCCAACCCTGAGTCATTCCCAAAAGCACATGATATCAGGGGAGTAGCCACCTCAATTAATTATTTCCAACATATGAACTTTGAGGATCTTAAAAAGTATACTGGATGGAAATCCCCGACAGTCTTTAAACGGCATTATCTAAAGTCCTTGGAATCTTTAAAGTTTTCAGCAGTAGCAGCGGGAAACATTGTTTTCCCCCGATACTGTATAGTAGTTTGTATATAGATCCAGGTCTCCTTTCTACCTACTCATCCAACATGCCTCACCTTATCGCCAGGCTACTCGAATATCATAGCCTTAGCCGTTGATTCATATAGTGGATTGTCCCTTATTTTTTTGCTAGGGACATCCACTCTTTGTACTGATAATGTACTTCAGTGTACCTACCCTTATTTTTATGCTAGGGTAGGACACAATGTGTTTGTATATATTTTGTCATACTGGTATTAATGATGGACTTCAGTGTACCTACCCTTATTTTTATGCTAGGGTAGGACACAATGAGTTTGTATATTTTGTAATTATGTTAAGTAACCCCTTTATTCCCCTTTTCTTTTTATATTACATGCATCACTGTAATTTACTGTAATTACCATTTAAGTACTTTAAGGTTACTACATTCATTGTTTTACTGTTTAGTATAAGTTAGTTTAAAGTGCTTAGTTTGTATGCTGTAATTGATTTACTTATATATCCATCATTTTACACTGCGTTTCATTGTTCCTTTTTTCCATCTTGTCTGTTTTCTCTGGTACTCTTTCATAGGCCGACACGAGCTGAGCCCAGAAAAGGGATTTTGACGAAGGAAAAAATCTATTTCTGGGTGATTGGCTCGTGTCGCCCTATGAAACCCCCCCACCCCCCCTTTATGGTTGTTCCCCCCTTGCAGGACAAGATGTTTTTAGGTGGTGGTTTTTAGATTAAGGATGTCCGCTAGGGGCGCTGCTGTCCGTGGCGTCCTCTAGTAGTAGTAGTAGAGGCTGCATCGCCCGTTGGTATCAGCTCTCTCTTAGGGGTATTCTGATTGGGAGTTTCTAATTGGTGATTGTCTCGTGGTAGTTCCACACTCGCCCCTATTTTCATACCGACACTTCTTTTTCAAGAGTGAGCGAGTCAGTTTTACTGACATTTTTCTAATTTTGTTTTTCTCTGGTAATTTTAGATTAAATTTTACCTGAAAGAATGATATTAAGGATCCTTTCATAGGGCGACACGAGCCAATCACCCGAAATAGATTTTTCCTTCGTCAAAATCCCTTATTTATTTATTTATTTCTTGGGTGGCAGTTTTTAGTCGATCCTATTTTCATTTATGTTTTTGTTATTTTCATTATTTTCATGTTTTTCACGGGGTCTTCATTCGAGCACGTTTCTTTATTTCGTGCTTCGCCGTTTATCCACCACCGCCCCCCCCCCCCCCCCCCTGTTATTTTTAAGTTTGGTTTATTCATTCAAGAATTTTCCCTTTTTCTTTTCGTCAGCTTGCCGTTTCTTATCGTTTTGTCAGTAGCAAGTAGTTTTTCCCTTTTGCGCCCACCGTTATCGAGTGGCCTTCATTGCGGTTTTATATTTTACGTAAGTTTATTTTCATTTCCCCCATGTTAAAGCATGATTTTCTTTTAGCTTTAAGTAATTGATTTTATTTTCTCTATGTATATGTTGGATGTTAGGTCGGTTAGCCTACATAGGCTATGCCTGCGTTTTCCCCTCGTGATCTTTTATTTGCGAGGGTACGCTGCTCACGTGATCGTCACCCCCCATCAGCCTTCCCTCCCTCCCCCTCACGTGGGCCCCCAGTAGTTGGGTGCTCCTCTCGCCTCGGTTGTCGCTGACAGCCGTTCCCATCAGCGGAGGGGGGATGTAGAGGGTCCTCCAGGACCTTAGGTTAGTGTGTCGCTTCTCAGCCGACCGCCTCCGAGTTGATGATTGCTTTGCGTATGCAGCTCGGTTTCCGTGGATTTGTTGCGCTCTGCTTCTTTCAGCTCCCGGAGCTTACATCCATCCGCCTAAAACATTCCCTCTCCGCTTAAGGCGGATTTAGATTCCGGCTTCTTCGGTAGTCGTTGAGGGCTATGTTTACGGAAGTTACTCTTCCGTAGGCGGAGTATGATATTTGTTATTTTAGTTCTCTATTTTTTTTATTTTTATTTTTCTTTCTTTTTGCCACGGAACTTGCGGGTTCATGTGGCCGTCCCGGGTTACTCCGTGTACCCCCACCCCGGGTCATAAAGCTCCGGTGGTTTTATTTCTTACACAGTCCCCGCCCGGACGTAAATATATGAATATATATATATATTTTCCTTTCTTTTGCCACGGAACTTGCGAGTTCATGTGGCCATCCCGGGTTACTTCGTGTACCCCCCACTCCGGGTCATACAGCTCCGGGTTGTTTTAATTATTACACAGTCCCCGGGACGTAAATATATGATATATATATACTATATATATATTATATTATTTCAGTCCTGAGTGCTCCGGCATATGACATTATTATCATAATAATCCTAATAAGTCTGTGCAATGTTCTTATATATTATTGCACTTACAGGCCACTCAGTGTCTGGTTGCCGGTCTACAGGATCCGTGCAACCATGATGTTTGCCGGAACCATGCCCCGTGCGCAGTATTGCTTTCCGGTTCCGTAGTCTGGCATCACGAAAACTGCTTTGCCTGCTACGCCTTGTACAACAGGTTACCGCACTGCTTGTTCTGTGCATATTGTGATGGAATTATATTACACTACTTTTGTTAGTGTTTAAAAAAAATAAAAAATAAAAAAAAATAAATAAATAAATAAAAAAAAAAAAAAAATAAATAAATAAATAAATAAATAATAAAAATTTCTTTAAATTAAATTACATTAATTAATCAACATATGTAAGGATAATGTTCAAAGATTTTACTCGAAATTGACACATTCCTTGCATTACAGACGGAGCAGTCTGTTAAGCATGCTGACTCTCCACCCTCAAGATCTGGGTTTGGAGGTTTTTGACAGAACGTAGGGAAAGCTAAGCCTTATATTCTACCTCAAGATGGCAGCCTTCCCAGCTGGGAAAGCTGCCAGATACGTTGACCCAAAATTCGCAATACCAATTATCAAATCAATTCAAGATTCAGTTATGGAACAGCAAGAGGCAGAGTTGCTGGACCTTGGTTTAGAAGTAGTCTCACTTGAAGTAGTGAGGATTTGCCTGTTACACTAGATATGGTTACAGGTAACAGTGTTAATGAGGCTAGCCTAGTTGGTCACCGGGGTCTTTCCTTGAGTGACTCTGATTCTTCCTCTCCCTTTACTCCCAATTCCTTCATGGGTTTCACAAGAGGTTTGCCCCCTCCCAGGTTGCATTCCTTCTCTGTGATTCCTAGATTAAAGAGAAAACTGGTAAAACCTTGCTTAAAAGCCAATCAGACACAAAGCCAAGGCCTGGGCAGGTGCCAGAGGTTCATACACATATTAAATCTAGGCGGAGATTTTTTTTCTAAGTCTGCAAATCCAAGGCCTTAAGGAGAGAACTCTTCCCATTGCCCCTCAAGTCCCATCCCTTCAACGTCTTGAGATCGGATACCTTATAAGGTACCGTAGGGAGGGCTGGAAGGTTCCCCTTTAGTCGGCAAAGACCTGTTCAACACGAATATTTTAAATCAGGTCAGTGGTCTTGCCAGCTTAGTCAGTTCAGTCGCAGCAAGGTTTGAAAGGGTGTTTTTAAAAGTTTAGGTGCACAGGACTCCCTGATTGCAGGTCTCAGACAGGAGTCGGCAGTTCTGGCACCTCCTAGTAACTTGGTGCAAGGTCAGAGCATGCCTGACGGGTCCACGCTCCCTCCGTTCCACCCTGGTGATCCTTGGAGGGTAGCGAACTTTGCTCCGTTTGTTAGCGGGATGTTGACTGCAGAAGGTTGTGGTACACGTAGACTCGAGGATTTTGAGTTCTTCCCCGAAAGGTTATGACCACCATTTAGAGGTTATGTTAGGCTTATGGAGGCAGCTTCGATTAGGAAGGACAAGGTCTCCAAGGACTGTTATCCTTTCTAGCAATTCAGGCTCATCAAGTATGGATATGGAGCCTAGAAGTGGATCTGTTCAAATACTAAGGTACAGCATTTAAAAGCCCTTTCACGATGTTTACGTCTGATGACGGGAACTCCTTAACTTTTACATAAAAGGTAGCAGGACTTACCCTTCAGGCAGTGACTCGGGAAGAGCCCCAGCCTAGCAAGACAGATCCCACATCATTGCTACTCCCAGGTAGGGAGAATTTGTGGGAAGTTTGCCGGTTACATTCTCGGTAGGCAAGCTTAAGCCAAACTGTGCAATCAACTTGTTTAGTAAGCGCCTCTGTCAGACGCACTGATCCAAGCCGAATTTGATGCTAGGACACGTCTTGCAAGGTCTCTTAACACTCTAGTGATGATGGAGACGGCGGCTCTGGAGTACGCTCATGAACCGCTGTTTAAGGTCATTGCGGAGTAGTTACTTTTAAGCATGCAATGTGACTCGTACGGCTTTCCGGTTACTAAGAGAAATGGCAGGAAGCATGTTTTATCCGAGGCTACGATCAGGCACGAACCCAACGAGCTTCTGGCTTCCTCAATCTGGGGTGCAGATCTCTTCCCAGCTTCGGCAGTAAACGAGGTTCAGAACGAGGCATCATGTTTTAATCAAAGCATCAGATTGCTTTGTGGGGCATTCCTTTCAAAAGGAAATTAGAGTCTTCTTCCTCCAGTTTTAGGGCTACGAAGGGTCAAAGAAGGTAACCAACCTTTCCTTTAACAAGTTTCGCAACAGCATCCTGTGCTACAAGCTGTTCTAATTCAGCAAGTTCCCCAACCTTCATCTTCTAAGGCTCAGCCTCGGCAACAAGCATCAATTTGTCTTCCTTTTGCCGTCGGCTAGCCAACAGGTTCCACCACTGTATTCAGTGTCGCCTGCTTTTTGTTTTAACCCGGTCTATGAGAATCGGGTATTTCACCTTTTACCAAGGTTGCTAGGGTTGCAGGGCTAGAGGCCCCTTTCGTCAGCGTGGAGGAACATGGAGCCCAAGGGCGAGCTAGAGGTGCATGGTCAGAAAAGGAACCTGACCCTCATCATCTCAATGAAGTTCCTCAATAGGAGGCAGGCTATATCTCTTTTTAACATCGTTGGGGGTTCAGCAGCTGAGCCGAAAGCATAGTATCCATCTATCAGCATCCAACCCAGGGGTTGATGGATTACTCCAGGGATCTTCTCCAGAAGGGAGCAGTCTCCGGGACAAGAACTTGAAATTTCAGAGTCGTCTATTCAGTGTCCCAAAGAAAGGGACCGACCAAAGAAGGGTGATCTTAGTCTTGTCCGTTTAACTTGTACATTCCTTGCGACAAGTTTCTTAAATGCTGACCATTCTCTCAGGTACGGGCCTTACTTCCTCGTGGGGGCCTCACCACCTCTATAGATCTTACAGACGCCTATTATCATGTCCCGATTGGCTCGGCACTTCCAATCCATTCCCTGGGCCTGGCTTCAAAACTAGGGAAAGAAGCCTATTCCTTCAAGGTGATGCCACCCTTCGGGCTGAATATAGCCCCAAGGGTTTTCACGAAACTGGCGGAGGTAGTGGTGCAGGAGCTAAGGTCTCAGGTTTTATGGTGGTGGCGTACCTAAACAACTGCTAATCTGGGAGATGGCCAAAGACAAGTATATGAAAGCCATGGACGAGGTCATATCTTTCCTGGAATATATAGGTTTCAAGATCAACAGGACCAAGTCCCGATTGGCCCCAGATCCAAGTTCCAGTGGCTAGGTAATCCATTGGGCGGGCTTGGATTCACACAATCTTTCCATTCCATCAGGGAAGGGGTGCAAGGTAACAAGCCAATTCTTAAAATGCAAAAAGGCTCGAGAAGGAATCAGGAGACGATCCTAGGCTCGCTCCAATTTGCCTCAGTCACAGACGTTCTGTTGAAAGCCAAGCTCAAGGACATCAATCGAGTTTGACGTTCAAAGGCCAATGCCAAGTGTCGCGACAAGTTCGGCCGGGTACCTCTGATTCCCAAGGAACGTCTACGTCCATGGCAATGGCCGAAAACCTAGCCAAAGAGTTACAGTTGCAGTTCCCTCCCCCGTCCCTACTGGTGCATACAGTCGCATCACTGTCAGGTTGGGGAGGTTTATTCACAGCACGACAAGGTTCAGGGTATTGGTCACCTCATTTCCAAAAGCTTCACATCACATCCTGGAAGCTATGGCAGTGTTTCTGACCTTAATGAAGCTCCGTCCTCCGGAGGAGACTCATATCAGATTGGCTCTCGACAGTGCGGTAGTGATACACGGTATAAACAGAGGTGGTTCAAAGTCAAGTCATGTGAACCACGTGGTGATAGCAACTTTTTCTCTAGCTGACAAGAACCACCTGGCATCTATCGGCTACCCATCTGGCAGGAGTCCACAATGTAGTAGCAGACGCACTGTCCCGGTCAGTCCCCCTGGAATCAGAATGTCACTGGACCAGGAATCCTTCAAGAGGGTTTGTAGGAGAGTACCGGTATGGAAGTAGATATGTTCGCTACAGGGGCAGAAACCACAAGCTGCCTTGTTACGTAGCCCCAAATATGGACCCTCTAGCATACGCTACGGACGCCCTGAGTATAGGTTGGAACCAGTGGAGGGAGGTTTATTTATTCCCTCCAGTGAACCTTCTCCTGAAGGTGCTGCACAAGTTGAAATCCTTCAAAGGTCAGGTGGCTCTCATAGCTCCTTACTGGCCCCAAGAACAATTGGTTTCCCCTTCTCCTGGAACTAGGTCTTCGTCCTCTACCCTCTCCCGGACTTGAGGCTGTCGCAACAAGTTCAAACGGTGACTGTGTTTCGATTTCTCAGGTCTTCACAAAACCCTATCTTTATGGATTTCATGAAGTTTGCAGGTAGGAGGATAGGGGACATTGATCCACAGAACATTTGTTTCTTGGAGTCAGACAAAAGAGAATCTACACTTCGCCAGTATGGTTCAGCAGTTAAACAATTGCCTACATTTCTCAGGGAATCAAATGTCAAAGTAATGACAATGAACGTGGCTATAACATTCTTCAGGACTTTATTCGAACAAGGCTTGGCAGTTGCCACAATAACAACCACTAAATCAGCTCTGAAAAAGATTTTTCTTCTCGGGTTTGGTATAATCTGTCTGAGTCTTATTTCACCCCAATCCCAAGGGCTTATGCACGCCTGCGGCTTATTCACAGGCCGTCGTCAGTGTCATGGTTTCTTAACGATGTTCTCAGGTTAGACTCTAAAACAGACAACTTCAAATGTGATTGCCAAACCCTTTTGCGTAAGGCACTGTTTTTTATTAAGTCTGGCTTCAGGTACCAGAACATCGCAGATGTCATCTTTATCTAGTGGCCAAGGGCATATAGATTCCTTTCCTCGGGTGACGTGTTGCTTTCACCAAATAAATATTTTATGGCTAAGAATAAGAACCCTTTGATAAGGTGATCACCATGGAAGGTTGTTCCGATTCCGCAACATCCTTCTTTATGTCCTGTTAAAACTCCTAAGGACTATTTATCTGGAACATCTACCTTTTCCGAAGGCCCTCCTCCCCCCCCTTTTTCATGTGGGGCGGTGGTGGTACCATATCTCTAAAGGGCATTGCGCAGCAGTTTTTGTATTTTACCAAGAAAGTCAGCCCAGGGTCCTTTCCCAAAGCGCGTGGTATTCGGTCTATAACAACTTCTGTAAATTTCTTCAAATATATGTACTTTGATGATCTGAAGAAGTATACTGGTTGGAAGTCGCACTGGGTTTTCCAAAGCATTACCTTAAGTCTTTGGAGGATCTTAAATATCATGCATAGCTGTAGGGAGGTCAGTGTCTCCTGCTACAACATCAATATAGTACTGTCCTTGTGTCATAATATTTTCCATTATGCCAGCATTATTAACATTCTACCTACCGCAGCACATTTCTTTGTTATTTGACTTGGTGTATGGTGTTAATTTATACAATTTAATATTCTATTTCGTTTCAGGGTGATGTAGCTTGGTGTTTCTCTGGTACAATTTCACAGGAGCGACACGGCTGAGCCCAGAAAAGGGATTTTGACGTAGGAAAAATCTATTTCTGGGCGAGGAAGCCGTGTCGCCCAGTGAAATCCCCCCCTAGTTTTTTCCCCTGTGCACTCGATTCTTTCCAAATCAATGGTGCTTAATATTGTTTATCTACAGGAACAATCTGTCCACCACCCCAAACCTGTTATTAAAATTCCCAAGGAGCAATCCGTCCATTAAGGGTTAATGGAAACTGTTTTTAATTTTAAAGATTTTTTATGTATACATATTATAAAAAATGAAATGTTTTTTTTTAGTTGTAAAGTTTATAAACTTAGATTTCCTTGCATATGTATTTTTAATATAAGTTGTTTTAATAAGTGGTAAATATTTGAAGCAGATCCCTTCAGTCATAAGGTAGCAATGTCAATCTACTTTCTATTGGAGCCTAATGACAGCATACTCCCCTTAAAGCTGATTATTGCTTTGTCAGACAGGAAAAAACAGCACAGCAATTACAGCGTAACCTTGTGATCTATGTACTCCTAACGTCTTACCTTGCAGGAGACCTACTGGCTCCCAATTTTAACTAATACGTATATGTAAGTCTACTTGTTTAAGTTTTAAAGAACTAACATTTTTCACTGTCTTAAAACTCTGTACATACTTAGCTTGAGTGGTGTTATGATGATTGACAAATGCACTGTTTTTGGAGCAAACACTGGTGATACTTGAACTCTTTAATGGGGAAGATAACTGATTAACATCTGTTGTCACAACTGTGTGAGTAGAAGGAAGGATAAAACTAATGCAGTCGTTAAGTGAAAAGGAGAGAGAGCCGTCCTCTCCTGAGTCCTTAATATTCCATCACTGTGCCAAAAGCAATATCCTGGCTGAGAACAGCTATAACAGAATTCTTTGAGATGGGCTGATCTGTCTTTTGGACCTATGGGAGGGACCATGAGAGTGTCAGTAATACCTCAGTCTTGCGCAATTCGAATTGCGCGGATTCACAGTAGCGTAAACTATTCATTGGAATCTAACTAAATAGCATACGCAAGTTTTTCACATACACGTGAACATTTGCAAATTCTCGAGAAACCCTCCAAAAGTGTTTGTTTAATTTATTATATAATTTATTGGTTTTC
The DNA here is from genome assembly GCF_015104395.2 of Macrobrachium nipponense. Classification (NCBI taxonomy): domain Eukaryota; kingdom Metazoa; phylum Arthropoda; class Malacostraca; order Decapoda; family Palaemonidae; genus Macrobrachium; species Macrobrachium nipponense. Next base: position 91,362,644 of record NC_061109.1, on the reverse strand, counting down.
AAGCTTTTTATGCATAAATTAATTATGTCAAGTTAATGTGACAGGTGGGGGGAATGTAGCCATTAACAGGTCAATTATTTTTACATAATTTTCTCTCTCTCTCTCTCTCTCTCTCTCTCTCCTCCCTCTCTCATCTCTCTCTCAATCTCTCTCTCTCTCTCTCTCTCTCCCCATAATAATTCATCAATAATTGCATTCTCTTAAGTAAGAACAACTCTCTCTCTCCTCTCTCTCTCTCTCTCAGTCTCTCTCTCGCTCTCTCCTCATCTCTCTCTCTCTCTCTCTCTCTCGTCTCGCCTCCGTCTCCTCTCTCTCTCTCTCTCTCTCTCTCTCTTGTACTTAGCGGTAGATAATTTTAAAGTGATCTAATTTTACCTATACCATGTAGAACTGTAAATGCGCCATTCTAAAACATAAACATATAGCTAAGAGTTGTTTTTTGTCCAACAATATTAAGCACCTGGTATGTTTTACATAAAAAAGGGAAATTTTCAGAAACAAAGGAAAAAAGAGAACTGAAAGAATATTGTCCCTAAAAAGGGGGCATGGTTTAAGAAGGCTTCTAAAAATAGATCGGTTAGAAGGGGAAAGAAAAGAGAAATAGAAAGTATGTAATCTTCACACACACACCTATATTTTTACCAACCATTTATTTATTTTTTTAAGAGTAATGTATTAAGCTAACTTTTAAACGAAATTACAGTAACTTTAACTTTATTTAATAGTTAGCTTAATACTTAGGGAGCATGATTAGTGTCATAATAAGTGTTCAAACTCTATAAATAAGCAAACTTAAGCAAAAATTCCCCTTGCACAAGGGTATCTGGAACCTAACCTCAAGTAAGTTCAGGGTATTACAGTAACTTCTCTGAGGAGGAACAGTGGCTATTCTATAAAAAAAACTTGACATGTCAAAACAGCACAGATCAGAGTCTGTGAGATCAAAAGTCTTTCTACTTTGTTGTTGAGAATTGTGTACTTTTGGAAGTTTTGTGGCTTGCATATGAAGGTGCTATAAGGTCTTTAGATTCATTTGCATCTATGTCACTCTTAATGGATGGTTGCTCTCCTCTGTAACTTAATCACTCTCAGGAGTAATCTGTGGCAGTAAAGGACTGAATCTGCAGTATTCCCCGGTGGGTCTGAGATAGATAGTGGATGTAGTAGGTAATTAAGGACATGATTTCAACCTCTTGGCAATACTTTTCATATCAGGGTTTCTGCCGCACAAACACAACCCACTTTATGAATTGAGAAATGTGTTCTGATGCCTGTGTTCAATCTTGAGGTTTCAGGCAGGTCCTACTGGTCTCAATCACTTAGCTATGGGACCTTTAACAAGTTAGTCTTTTCCACCTAGATTGAGATTAGAGCTAATTATAAGCAGTGGTTCTGTGATGAAAGAAACATAATTCTTTCAAAATGAAATTAAGTTTTGCATTTAGTTCTGTCACTTATGTTAGTTCCCACCTTCCTGCCCTGTTACTTTCTTATTGGTCATGGATTTTATAGCACCAAGAATATCCATTGGCATGCACAGTGCACAATCTGCCAGAGATTTATCTCTTGTAGACGTAGTGGTTCTTGGTGGCAGGTTTCAGTTTCCCTAACATTAGCAGTTATGACTTGGACCATTGACAGATGGTTTCTCGTTTGTGAATTTTTCATAAGTTATATTTTAATATTGATCTTTCAGAATCACAACTGATCTCTGATCCTCTTTTCCTGCCAGCAGCAACCAGATTTGCTGAATGTCAAAGTACTCAGTTCTGGAGGTCCTTTATTCCTCACGTTGCTGGACTGTGGAACATTCTCCCTGAGGATGCTGTGCTATTGGAACTCCAAAAGTTCAAGCAAAGATACACTAAAACTATTCTCTTTGTATTTTATAATGTACTGAGAGTTTTATCTTTCTGTTTATTATTTGTTACAGTAATTAGTTGTTCATGTGCAGAACAAACTTTCAGTCTTAACAATAGTATGTTTTCCAAGTGCCAGCTGGTAACCGGTTAAAAACAATCAAAGATTGTAAACAAGGAATCTGTGAGATCTGGCAACTCCTGCGCATACAAGGTGATAGGTGGTCAGAGACCTCGCACTACCTCATGACGTCTTCAGTCTTTTCTTAACCGCCTTGGAAAGTAAGATGCTATCACTTTGTTCTCCTTTGAAGCCGGTTGGTTTTTGCCCGTTTTTCTTTTTTTTTTTTAGAGAGTGCTTTTGTGTGTATTTCTAGATGTGGATTCTACTGAGTCTGCATGGCCTCATCAATGCATATGCCCAGGCATTCGTGGATGTCCCTGCTCAAGGTTTTTAGCTACTTTTGCCACAGACCCACATATGGCATGCAGTAGGTGCTCTGCTAATTATTTTACAATAACTAATCCTTGTCAGAAATGTCATGCCTGGCCTAAGTCGTAGTGGGAAGTGTTTTATAAGAGGGAACATCATAGATTTTTTACTTTTCCTTCTGAGGAGGGTTTTTCCTCTCCGTGGATGGATGATTTGGCTTCTCCCTCTCCAGCAATCGCTCTCCTTGTGACTAGTGCGAATGTTCCCTCTCCTTCCTTTTCTTCCATTGATTTGTCTATGGAAGTATCAAGAGTTCCACAGGATTAGGTTATGTGTAATGTAGCCCCCTCTCCCTCAGGTTCTCACTTTATACCTGATAGGGAGGAGGCTACGCCATCTAATGCCTTGTTTTCAGATCGGAGTCATCAAAGATGGCAGCTGTGTGGGTGTCGCTGGGTGGCTACGGGGTTCACCTTCCTTGGATGGACTGCCGTCACTTTCATAGAGGTGCATAACCCCGTCTCTATAGTGGTTCCTCCTCCCCCTGGACTCCTTTACGTTGGATCTCGAATACTGCCACCTTGAGGATCCCCATTGTCATCATTGACGCTCCATGTGTCGCATCTTATCGCTCCGCCACTGAGGCCGTCGACCAGCTCCAATCTTAAGAGGTGTTGTGACATCACTCCCAGCGTCCTCTCACCATATAATGTCAGATTCAGTAGCCATTCATCCCCCAGCTGTGACGTCAACTCTTCTCGCTATGATGTTATCACCTGAATTAGTTCAAACGGTCTACAAGAGACTGGACTGTTTTGCGTGAGAGGATTTTTGCTGGGTCTACATAGAAAAAGGAGTCAGAAATGGAGGGTCTTGTCTCCTACTCCAGCTATTAAGAGACTGTGTAGAGAGAAGAGTTTTTCTCCTCCTATACCTAAGCCATCCCCCTCTCCCCGTCGTGTCAGACATTGGAGGATAAAGGACTTTGTGGTGGTCTTCATCGTCTTCGAGTGAAAGAAGTGCATCGCCTTCTTCCCTACATGACTATGTCTTTCCCAAGCACATTTGTGTTCGTGCAAATGAGAGAAGTGTTTCTCATATACCACAAGGTTGTGTTTCATCTGCAAACATTCACGTTCGTGAGGCTGGCAGTGGAGATCGCGGGAAGAAGGCATCCTCCTCTGCGATACATGCCTGTGTATCTCCTGTACGTCATGAGGGTTATGTAGCTTTGTCTTCCTTTCAGGGCCATGTTTCTCCCTCTCAAGTACGTGTTCATGAGAGTGTGAGTGCGGGGATCATTAAGAGTATGGCATCATCCGTTTGTGAACATGATTCATCATTGCAAGTTCGTGTGGGTGAGGTCGGGGGTGACCCCCTTTCGTCTGTTCCTGCACCAGATTGTCGGCACAAGGACGAAAAAGCGTCAGTTAAAAGGTCGAAGGCTGCAGATGTGGAGGTTAGTCAGGCTTCGCCCTAAGGATTCTGCGATTGGCAAGACTGAGGCTGAGGGTCAAAGACATGAGACTCCATTGGTCAGTGGACGTGCTTCTCATTCTCTTGGAAGATGTTCCTCGTTTCAGGATCATGCCCGGTTGACTTCTGAAGGTTGTGTACTCGAATTGTCACACGATTATGTACGTGCTTCCTCCTGCGACTGTGTACGTTTTTCAGCGGATGTATGTGATCTTTTTTTTTTTTTATCATGTATAGGGTGCTTCTCATGAGCCAGTACGCTATTCAAGTCAGGATCATGTACAAGTGTCGCTGCGAGATGAGTTCCGAGAGCCTTTGGTCTCGGTATCTTCCAGTTTTAGACCTTACACACCAACCAATGTTGTCAAAAATGTTGGGCTTCCCGAGGAAGCTTCTGCAGCAGTTTTACAGGTGGAGGAGAATACTGCCAAACCGTCTTCTTCACGTCATTGGTCACCTGTGCCAGAGCAAGAGGAGGGCGATAACCAAGAGTTTATATCCTCATTTGCAGTGGTTGTTGATCTCATTCATAATCTCAACAATCCCGAAGGTAGGGCACAAACTCAATCTTCTATCACCCTAACGGATATAGAGGCCATGCTGGGTGCTAAATTGGACTCTAGAGCTTCCTGTTGAGCTCCCCTTGTCGGGTCACGCTCTGTCCATCCTACAACGCGTGAATGCTTTGGTGTCAGACCAAGATGGATCTCTGCATTCTGGTAGGTCATCTAAGCTTCTTCCCCCTCCTCTTGTGTGGCACAGGAAGTACTATTCCACTAGTACAGTTCAATTGATGCCCCGTCACCTTAACCTGGACATGACACGTCTAAAACCTAGCCTATTCTGGAACAGGTTAGGGCTGAAGGCCCCGCCTTTTCATCTCAAGAGTTCTTGACTATGGAGACTACTACAGCTTTGATCTTCCAAACAGTCTGATCTCTTCTTTCTGTATTTCTATTCACGTCTGTTACTTCTCTTCTTTCAAATAAACACCATATTCTTTGGAGGCCAGAATTTCAAGTCAGTGGCCCCTTTGGGTTTGTTCCATATGAATATGGTTCATGTTGTGAATGATAATACTATGTGACTGTCATTTTCTCTTTTCTTAGAAAAGGGTCAGAAACTACAAAGATTATTTTTGAAACAAAAGAGATTATAATAAATATCTCGTGTTTTTATAATTATGTTATCAATCACTATTCCTATACAAAAATATTTGGAATATGAGTTCAGAATCACACACTTGTCAAGAAAATAGTTTTATTTTGTAATCATGCATCTCACCTTTTTTAATTATAGCAGTTAAGGTAACTTCAGCCTGGCAGTAAAACTGAAAGAATACAATACGTAAAGTTTTTAAAGAGTAGGAACGGTACGTTTCATCCAGGGACTAGAAAGTTCTGTTTATAGAACTGACACAAATGATATGATTAAGGATGGACATCAGAAAGCAATATAGGCACACATTAGTTTCATATGATTAGAAACAGTGTGAAGGACTAATCATAATAATGTCTCATAATGTTTGAGTATCTCTGAAATTTGAAGTGTTTGCTTAGATACTAAAAAAAATGAAAAGTAATGTTCTAAGTTGAAAATAACTTTAACATGACCACTAGCTGGAAAACTTAGATTATTTCATTACTTTTTCTAGGAAAGAAGAGAATGTCATGAGTCGCTTAACTGATATATCATACCGAGCCATCAAGAAGACTGGTATATTTCAGAGTGCCCCACCATATTACAGCCATCACCTTAATCCAAATATTCATGTTCGCCATATGGAGAAGACAAGCACACAGGGAAAACAAGATTTTGGATCTCACAAGTAAGTCATTGTATTCAAGGATATGTATAGATATAATTCTTATTTATATGATTTTCTCACTACATTTTTTTAAATGTCATTGAAAATTAACATAATTTTATAACTAATAAATACAGTATTATGTATTTGGCCCTTTTTACCATAAACTGTTTCTGTTGTCAAGTATAAGAGTCTTGAAATTATTCTGTCTGCCTGCTGCTCTAGAATACTACAATACATGTACTTTGGTCAGTAGAATATATATACTAGAATATACTAGCTTACCAACCTCTCTCTCTTAAGATTGTTGCTTCAGTTATATTGCCCAGCATTTTGGACATTTTGTATTTAACCACTTCTCATCCCTATTCCTATTTGGGCTGAACTTGGACTTGAAGGGCATCAGGAGTGTCTCAGTTTATCTCAGCAATCTCAAAAACTGTAGATTAGATGCTAACATAAATAATTTTTTACATATTATTTTTTACCCCTTCTCACATCCGGCCCCCCCCTCCTATCGGGGCTGAACTTGGACTTGAAGGGCATAGGGAGTGTCACTATTCTTCTCAGATTCTGGGACTTAAAGGGCATAGGGTGTGTCACTATTCATCTCAGCAACCTCAGAAGCTATGGATTAGGCCAGCAAAACTTTGAGGTTAGCCAATTTAAGAAAAACACATCAATGGAAAGAGGAAGATCCACGAGAAGTTGAATACGACTACTATTTACAATCCCTTGTGGGGCCTCTTTTACAACACAATCATAAATTTTACCAAGTTATAAATTTTTTAATAATAATTTTATTTTGTAAAATTATAATTACCTCTCACACAATATCAAAACAGATAAGAAATAACATTAGTAACAAATTCTGAGCACATTTGTTGTAAAATATTTATGTAAATTTACCAAGGACAAAGTTGCAGTAACTTTTTGGATTATACATGTCTTTTCTAATATTTCTTTACACTTTTATTTGAAAAGTTACAATCACAATTGACATACTATCATGAAAGATAAGAACTAAAACCAACAGCAACCCCATGGTATATGAGCAAATTTATCAAAGGACTTTATGTGAGACAGAGAGGTAGTATATGCTCCCTTGAAGTCAAGATCCCAACTAACTCTCATGAGCCACCCAGTTGATTTTACCCAGTGTAAAATTGCTATAGAAGTAATGGCACCTCTTTCCTGCCTGATTCCCCCAAATTGATGGCGCGTAATATTGTTACTCACCATAAGTGACTGTCCACCACCCTAAACCTGTTATTACTACTCATATGAGCATGTCCGTCCATTAACCCTTGATGTACGGATAGCTTCTCAGGAGTAGTAATAACAGGTTTTGGGGGGTGGTAGATGGATTGATCCTGTAGAGAGGCAATATTAAGCACCATCGATTTGAAAAGAATCAGGCGAGAAAGAGGTGCCAATACTTCTATAGCCCATAAATTTACTAATGGCAACTTTTACACTGACTAAAATCACGAACCAAGTGTCTCAGGACTTTAGTTCTGCCTCGGACTTAAAGGAGAATGTGGTGCATCTGTCTCACGTGACAACTTTTTGTAAATTTACTCATAAATATACCAAGGGGTTGCTGTTGGTTTTGTTCCTGCCTTTTACAATAGTATGTCAGTTGTAAATGTAATTTTGCAAAGAAATATTACAAAAAAATATACAAATAAAAAAAGTTACTGAATCTTCGTTCTTGGTAAATTTACATAAATATTCTTCAACAAATATGCTAAGAATTTGTTACTGATTTTATTCCTTATCTGTTTTGATATTGTGTGAGCTGTAATTATAATTTTACAAAATTAAATCAAATCTCTTATTAGAAAAAACATATGTAAGTTGGTGAAATTTACAATTATGTTGTAAAAAGGCCCTACAGGGAGTTGTAAATAGTCGTTTTCAACTTCTCGTGGAAGGCAGGGAAAAAATTTTAGAATTTTTTCTTTCACCTTGTGCATTTGCATATCTTTCTCTTTCCATTGATGTTTTTTCATAAATTGACCAACATCAAAGTTTACCTGCCCTGAGGAGATGCATATTGATTTTTTACCCGTCCACTAAGGGTTAAGGGACATCGGAAATATCACTTCATCTTGGCGACCTTGAAAACTATAAATTAGACACTGATGTGTTGTTTTCTGTTATTTTTACGTCTTCCCCTACCCACCCGCCTTCCTATTGGGGCTGAACTTGGACTTGAAGGCCATTTGGACTGTCACTATTTATCTCAGCAGCCTCAAAAAACTAATGATTAGACACTAATCTCTTGTTAATTTTTGTTACATATTTTTATATGTCACCCCTTCTCACCCTTTTTCTATGGGGTTAAATATGGACTTAAAGAGCATTGGAAGTGTCACAGTTCATCTCCGTGACCTCAAAAACTATGAATTGGATACTAATATCTGTCATTTTTTGTTTTTTTACATTTCACCCCCTTCTTATCAGGGCTAAACAAGGAATTAAAGGGCACCAGGAGCATCACTATTCATCTCACTGGCCACGAAATGTATGGATTAGACACTAATATCTGTTGCTTTTTGTTATTTTTATGTCATCCATTCCCACCCCTTCTCATCCTCCCTCCTATCGAGGGCTGAACTTGGACTTAAATGGCATAAAGAATGTCACTATTCATCTCAGCAACCTCGAAAACTATGGTGTACATGTCACCCCATTCCACCTCCCCCCATCCCTATTGGGGCAGAACTTAGACTTGAAGGGCATCAGGAGTGTCACTTTTTCTCAGCGACCTTGAAAATTATGGATTAGACACTTGTTTTGGTTTTTTTTTACGTCACCCTTTCCCACCCCTTTTCAGACCCCTCCCTATCGGGGCTGAACTTGGACTTGAAGGGCATTGGGAACATTAATGGGTTAGACACTAATATCCGTCGTTTTCAGTCATTTTTACATCACCCCTTCCGACCTCCCCTCCCTGTTGGGGCTGAACTTGGACTTGAAGCACAATGGGAGCAGTGGCAGATCTAGAAATCTTTCATGAAGGGGCACTTAGGGTTTTGATATATATATATATATATATATATATATATATATATATATATATATATATATATATATATATACACAGACAATTTACATCATATGTGTATATATATTATATGTAATGAATTACAAGGACTTACAAGGGTTAGAATGTGTCAAAGACTTATTAGTCCATCCGAGGAGACATGACACACTCACTTATCTTTAGGAGCTGGTTTTACAGTTCATTCACAGTGTTCTAATAATTTCCAAATATTAATATTAATAATGTAAAGAGCAATCAATTCATTAAAGAAAATACTACAGTGAATTAGTAAGATTATAGTTTATAAATTTAAAAAAATTATGTAAGAATGAAGGAAATCCCAGTCTTCAAGCATCTTTCTTTCAAACTCCAGGTCTAAGCTAAATTCCAACAGCTGTCAAATATATCAAGTAATGTGATAGGAGGGGAGGGAGTGTGATTCTCTCTCTCTCTCTTTG
>NC_061109.1:91306059-91351059 GCF_015104395.2 Macrobrachium nipponense | reverse complement strand
CACTTAACTTTACAAAAAACAAAATTAAATTTTATATATATATATATATATATATATATATATATATATATGTATATATATATATATATATATATATATATATATAATATATATATATATATATATATGTACAGTGGGTTTCCCCCGTATTCGCGGGGGATGCGTACCAGACCCCCCGTGAATAGTTAGACCCGCGAATGTTTTGAACCCCTATAAAAATGCTAAAAACAGCCTATTTTGTTAGTTAAAACTCAAGAAAAAACCCACTACAAATTTTCCTACATGGTTTTTTTTTTTTTTTTTAATAGTTTTATCACAAAAGTGCATTTTATGATGAATTTCATCAAAAAAAAAACAGGAATTTGTGGATATTTATCATAGAAAAATACCGCGAATGCGCAAATTTTTCCGCGAATAATGCAGGGAAAACGTTCCCGAGAGAAATCCGCGTGTGTGAGTCCGCAAATCTGGAGAACGCGAATACTGGGGGTCCACTGTATATATATATATATATATATATATATATATATATATATATATATATATATATTATATATATATATATATATATGTATATATATATACGTTGTTTTTTTGTTTTTTTACAAAATTTCAATTTCTTCACCACTTTCAACTTTCTATTTTTTTGTATCCCTTGGATATTCCTGTTTGCTTATACTACTAAAGGCCTCTTTAAAAATTAACTATCCAAGGAAGATTGCTTCTGCCTGCTTTTGACAATGTTCCTGAAACGACTCAGGCAAACGTCATGGAACTGCGCAAGCATACGACCTATGTAAGCCTTTTCGGGGTGTCTTTTCTACAAATGATTGCACTTTATGAAAAGCAGCTAGAGCATCCTTAATTTCTGCCGTTGTCATAGGGTCCTCTCCTCCTCCTTGCCACTGCTAGAGAACTCTTCTTGAACGACGTTATGTTGCATGGCCTCCAACTTCTTCAGGTCATCCGTCGTAAGCTCCTCTTGGTGCTCCTCGAGAAGGTCATTGATGTCGTCCTCGTCGACGACCAGCCCCATGGATTTGCCGAGAGCAACGATCTCGTCAAGATCTGGTTGCGAAACAGTTACAGGATTGTCAACTGTTTCTGAATCTGCATCAGCTTCGCCCACGTTGAATCCCTCGAAGCCTCGGGCGGATACGGCATCAGGCCAGAGTTTCCTCCATGAAGAATTCAAAGTTCACCTCGAAACCTCCTGCCAAGCTTGATTGATGAGTCGGATGCATATGACGATATCAAAATGTTCCTTCCAAAATTCACGCAAGGTGAGGTTTGTGGTATCGGTGATGTCGAAACATCTCTTGAAAAGATGTTTCGTATACAGCTTGAAGTTCGATATCATTTGCTGGTCCATGGGCTGGAGGAGAGGGGTGTGTTGAGGAGAGGGATGGTGTTAGGCGGAAGATAAAGAACCTTGATGAAAGAATACTCCGCTAGGATATCTTCCTCGAGGCCAGGAGGGTGAGCAGGGACATTGTCCAACAACAGCAGACATTTCAGAGGGAGGCGTTTCTCTTCCAAGAATTTCTTTACTGTCAGGCCGAAACACAGATTTACCCACTCAGTGAACAAAAGTCTCTTTACCCAGGCTTTCGCATTAGCCCTCCACATCACTGGAAGCTTCTCCTTTAGTACTTTGTGGGCCTTGAAGGCTCGAGGAGTCTCTGAGTGATACACAAGTAGGGGCTTGACTTTACCATCCCCACTGGCGTTGGAACATAGTGTGAGCGTAAGCCTGTCTTTCATAGGCTTATGCCCGGGTAGCTTCTTCTCTTCCTCCGTGATGTACGTCTGACGAGACATTTTTTTCCAAAAAAGGCCAGTCTCGTCACAGTTGAAGACTTGCCGAGAACTGTAGCCTTCCATGATTGTCATCTCATCGAATGTCTTAATAAAGACTTCAGCCGCTTTTGTGTCCGAGCTGGCATCCTCCCCATGCCGCACCACCGAATGGATGCCAGTCCGTTTACGGAATTTATCAAACCACCCCCGAGAAGCCTTGAAGTCTGGGGTTGGCGCCGATGTCCCTTCTCCTCCGTCGTCTTCGACCTGGGCAATCAGATCACAGAAAATAGCGCTGGCCTTGTGGCAGATTGCCATCTCGGTTATCGTATCGCCAGCGATTTCTTTGTCTTTTATCCATACAAGAAGTAGCCTCTCCATCTCATCATGCACATGGCTCCTCTTGTTGGACAAAATAGTCATGCCCTTGGAAGGTGTAGCTGCTTTGATGGCTTCTTTCTACTTAAGGATGGTGCCTATCATCGACAGATTTCGGCCGTATTCCTTAGCAATCACACTCAACGGCATGCCAGCTTCATGCTTTATGGGACCCATGACTATTATTAAGTTAATTAACCCTTAAACGCCAAGCCGGTAGTTCCGATTCCGAAAGTGTCTCCCGCATGCTGCCGGCGTTTGGGTGTGAGCGCCGAAGCGGAAAAGTTTTTTTTTTTTAATCACAGCACGCTTAGTTTTCAAGATTAAGAGTCCATTTTTGTCTCCTTTTTTTGTCATTACCGGAAGTTTAGTATGCAACCATCAAAAATGAAAAAAAAAAAGTCATTATCATATATAAATATTGGAATATAGGACAGCGCAAAAAAAAATTTCATATATATAATTGTATACAAATCACGCTGTGAGCAAAATGGCTAAAGCTAGTGAGTTGATTATTTTTTCATTGTATTTTACACTAAATTGCGATGATTTTGGTATATAACAAATGGTAAAATTCCCCATAAATCAAAATAATTTGCTAGAGACTTCCCATTTGTAGCAAAATGAAGGCAATTGATTGAATATTGCTAGACTGTAAGTGTTGTAGCTTACAATTGCAGTTTTCGACCATTTCGGTCGAATTAAAGTTAACTGAAGGTCAAATTTTTTCTATTTATTGTTATTTATATAAAAATATTTCAAAACTGATAAAAGCTACAACCATGAGTTATTTTTTGTTGTATTCTACATGAAATTGCGCACATTTTCATATATAAAACTTTATATAACGGCTAATATAAAATTATGCAAACATTACGACAATCTGACAAGAGAGTTTCTGATTTTTTCGGCAGTTACCGCACAGACGTAAGGAAAAAGTTTTTTTAATTCACCATAAATCGAAATATTGTGCTAGAGACTTCCAATTTGTTGCAAAATGAAGGTAAACAATTGAATATTACTAGAATGTAAGAGTTTTAGCTTACAATTGCGTTTTTCGACCATTTTGGTCGAGTCAAAGTTGACCAAAGGTTGAAATTTTGGCACTTATTGTTATTTATATGAAAATATTTCAAAACTGATAAAAGCTACAACCATGGGTTGTCTTTTGTTGTATTCTACATGAAATTGCACACATTTTCATATATAAAACTTTATGTAATGGCTAATATAAAACGGTGCAAACATTACGACAATCCGACGAAAGAATTTCTGATTTTTTCGGCAGAGTTACCACTCGGACATAAGGAAAATGTTTTTTTTCAAAAATTCACCAAAAATCGAAGTATTGTGATAGAGACTTCCAATTTGTCGCAAAATGAAGGTAAATGATTGAATATTGCTAGAATGTAAGAGTTTTAGCTTACAATTGCTTTTTTCTACCATTTCGGTCGAGTCAAAATTGACCAAAGGTTGAAATTTTGGCACATCGTTATTTGTATGAAAATAATTCAAAACTGATAAAAGCTACAACCATGAGTTGTTTATTGTTGTATTCTACATAAAATTGTGCACATTTTCATATATAAAACTTTATGTAACGGCGAATATAAAACAGTGCAAACATTACGACAATCCGACGAAAGAATTTTGATTTTTTCGGCAGAGTTGCCTTGTGGAGGTAAGGAAATTTTTTTTTTCAAAAATTCACCATAAATCGAAATATTGTGCTAGAGACTTCCAATTTGTTGCAAAATGAAGGCAAATGATTGAATATTACTAGAATGTAAGATTTTTAGCTTACAATTGCATTTTTCGACCATTTTGGTCGAGTCAAAGTTGACCGAAGGTTGAAATTTTGGCACTTATTGTTATTTATACAAAAATATCGCAAAACTGATAAAAGCTACAACCATGGGTTGTTTATTGTTGTATTCTACATGAAATTGCATACATTTTCGTATATAAAACTCTATGTAACGGCTAATATAAAACGGTGTAAAAATTATGACAGTGACAAAATAATTTCTGAGCTGTGTCGCTGATGCTTTTTAGTGCGAGAAGAAAGAAATTCGCGCATGTGCACCTGGGTAATGCTTGCAAACAAAACAACAGCTTGATCCGTGAACTCCCAGCATCCCTCAAGGTGTGTGATTCCAAATTTTTAGCCAAGTAGGCCTATAACTATTTTTCCGCGAATATTTAAAAAAACTTTTCAGCGTCGACGTATTTTACGTCAATTAAGATGAAGCACCCGACAGACAATTTTTGTCGATGGAAAATAAGTCCAATAGGTGTTTAAGGGTTAAGTTCACACACAACACAATAAAGTAGAAAGCGAAATCACTAACACGAATTTGTTAACAAACGAAATACTATATGTGAACGAACTAATTCCGTGTGCGTACGATAACACTGGTGCAACGAAGTGGCTGAAGGACGCCTTTACGTAGAGGCATGATGGGATAGATGCTGACCAATAGGAGAGCAGGATCTTACGGCGGTGACTAGCATCAGGAACCAATGGGAGAGTGGGAGGATGGTGACGAGTCTACAGAGTTAGAGGAGCGCGAGTTTTAAAATTGTTCTTGGTGGTCTGGGCGAATCCCGGGACTTTACAGAAACACCCTTTCGTAACCTGAATTATTTTCGTATGCAAAAGCAAAAAAATCTTCGTCTTTGCTTTCGTAACTTTGATTTTTCGTAAGTTGGGACTTTCGTATGTCGGTTTCCACACTGTCATTGGTATATATCTATGTATATAGTTATATATATATATATATATATATATATATATATATAATATATATATATATATATATATATATTTATTTTTTATTTATTTCTGGGCTCATTCGTGTCGCCCAGTGAAATAATCCTTAAGTTCATTATTTCTAGGTAAATGAGGCTAACAAATACCAGAGAAAAATAAATTCAGGAAGGTGTCAGAATAACTGACTCGCTCACCCTAAATAAAAAGAGGGTGTCAGTATGGTATCCGGGGCGAGTGAGACCACTACCACGAACCTCTTGCCATTTAGAATTCTCCCACACCAAAATCCCCTTCCTGAGAGGGCCGATCCATAGGCAGGGATGGCAACTACTACTACTACGTCCCGCACCACGCTGACTGCCGCGCCATCTTTTGCTCTGTGTTTTTGTGCTATTTCTCACGGATTTATCTACACCATGGAATGCGCAGCTATCGCCGCAGCTAAGTTAAGTAACCCGAAAGGTCTGGATTTAGTTTTGTCAGCCAGGGGCTCTTATTTACCGTTTTTTAGGTCCGAAATAAGGCCGCCTGGTCTGGCGCATGGCGGCCAATGGCTCGCCTCGTGTCTGAGTAGATTTCCCGGTCCTCTATACCGAGACATCTTCCATTGTTTTTTTACCTTTTATGGGTTTTTTATCTCATGTTACACTAGTTCTCATTACCTGTTACATCGTTTGTAGGGATTTCATTGCCTATACCTTAGATCTTGTTCATGCATGCATGTCTCTGTGTCTAGGTGTGTAGGCACCTGAGTGATTATTTATATTCTCCTGGTCCAGCATCCTAGCTATTGCCCTCCATCTACGTATCGGCTAAGGCTAGCTTTTGAGCAGTTGGCTGTCTTCTTCGGAATCAGCCTACTCCTCCTGGACATCTCTTTCTCTTTCACTCATGTTTTCCCTCTTTCTCTCTGTTTTACGATGTAAAAGTTTTTATTTATTTGTTATATTTTTATTGGGTTAGCTGATAGGGCACCCAGTTCCTAGGCGGTTTTGTTGCATTAGATCTTAATCTGCAGTTTTGTTGCTTTATCGCCCCGTGGTTCTTCGGGCTCACGTGGTCGCCGGCCTAGTTGATTTTGTTTCATTATCACCTCTTGGTCCACATGCGATCGCGTGGTGCCTTTGGTTGCCCTAGTCCCAGTCCCCTCCCCTCCCTCCAGACGGGAGAGGGGGGTCTGTCCTGGCTCGCTTACGGTCGCTATGGCAACCATCCGAGCTCCGCTCCCCCCTCCCCCTAGCCAAGGGGGTCACGGGAGTTTGGGACAGCTGTAACACTGGTGACCACATGTTTTTACTCGGGCTCTGGAAGAGCTCCGGCGTGGTCGGGAGCGGGGGTTGGCCACCCCCCCCTCCGGTCGCTTCGGGTCTTCTCCGGTGTGCCTGGGGTCTGATTTCTCTCCCTCCTCACATATGTTTTACCCCTCCGCCAGCGGACAGAGCACCTGCTCACTATCTGGGTATACCTTCGGTTGTCGGGAGGGGGTAGCTGGCTCCGCCAGCTACCGGAGCGGATGCGATTTCAGTTGGTCATAGAAGCTTCCCCTTTATTATGTACCCCCCTTCGTCTTCCGGCAGAGCGTTTTCTTGGGGCGCTCCTCTAGTTGTCGGTGGGGGGTGGTTGTACGACGGAGCTACACGCTCCACTTTAGTGTAACTTTGCTAGTCTAAGTATGAGGCATCCTCTCCCGTTCTCCGGCGTGGTATACTACTCCTCGAAACTCATTGGCATCTAACGACAAGGATGACCACCAGAGGCGCGGCAGTCGGCGTGGTGCGGGACCTAGTAGTAGTAGTTGCCGTCCCTGCCTATGGATCGGCCCTCTCAGGAAGGGGATTTTGGTGTGGGAGAATTCTAAATGGCAAGAGGTTTGTGGTAGTGGTCTCACTCGCCCCGGATACCATACCGACACCCTCTTTTTATTTAGGGTGAGCGAGTCAGTTATTCTGACATCTTCCTGAATTTATTTTTCTCTGGTATTTGTTAGCCTCATTTACCTAGAAATAATGAACTTAAGGATTATTTCACTGGGCGACACGAACCCTCGCCCAGAAATATATTTTTCCTTCGTCAAAATCCCTTTATAATATATATATTATTATATATACACACATATATATATATATATATAATATATACTATATATACATATATATATAGTATATATTATATAGTATTATATACGTATATATATGGTCTATATATGGTGTACTATTTATATGTGTGAACAAAGCTTGTAAGCTTACTATACAGAAATTATATTTAATCAAGTAAAATAGCTTTGTAATGCATGTCTTCCATACATTTATATTTTAAAAAATTTTAAAGGAGGTATTTCTTAATTTTGTGGGTCTTCTATTTGAACAATTATTTACAAACTGTAATTAGGTGATGCTCTCTTTTATCTATTTTATGTTGTTCTTGATTCTTTTTCCTGCCCTCACTCTTAATTATACTTTAACTGTCTAATTGTGATATGTACAGTGTTATTACAAAAAGTATCCTCTAAAGTATATATGTACTACACAGGAAAAATTACAAATTAAGTAATGCTGATTTAGTGAATAGCAAAGACAAACATTTTGGTGAGAAGTGGGATTTTTTTGGAATCAAGGAGTGGTATACTTTTATTGTCAGCCTGGTAATGGAATGTTTTTATCGCAAGCCTGTTTGTAAATGATAGTTTTATGTTACAGAACCAATGAATTAGTTGAACGTCGAGGACGAAAGCAAACTGGAGTTGTACGTGTGAACTGCGTTGACTGTCTTGATCGCACCAATACAGCACAGTTTTGCTTAGGAAAATGTGCTTTAGCATTTCAGGTCAGTCAAGTATATTTTGTAAGACATATCAAAGTAGCCTTTTGAAACTGTAGTCCAGCATGACATAGTTACGTGTTTAGGTATTACATAATTTTTTTAAAAAGCATTGATGAACAAAATTGCCTTTCTTGCTCCTTTCCCCTTCACTGTGCCATGTGTATACTCATGATACATCATTGTAACTTATCATTTATGATTGCAATTAGGCATTTTCATGCGATAAAAAAATTTAATCCAGCTGGTGATACAAAAGGGAAAGTGATTAGAATGTCATTCAGCTAACTATGGTAGGCAAATAGATGATGCCCTTCAGTATGAAAAGTATGTATAGAGTAAAAGATGCAGGAAGGAATGTTTAAAAAGATAATGGAAACCAACAGTAAGGGTGACTTTCTCAGAAAGCAACTTTAGGGGTACCATGCAAAAATGTTGTTTGTGAATCTCTAAAGAAAAATGTATTGGTGACAAGCAAAAAGTATTAATAACCTCTTCAGAGACTTTTCAGACAAGCCTTTGATAAACTGTAAATATATCACTAGCAAGTTGGTGACCTAAGTGCTACACTTAGCAAGGAGCTATTGCTGATCTTTGGTTGTTGTTTGAGGTAATATTTAGATGATTTTTTTTATACAGTGGGCCCCCCCCAGTATTCGCAGGGGATGTGTACCAGATCCCCCCATGAATAGTTAGAACCCGCGAATGTTTGGAACCCCTATAAAAACGCTAAAAACAGCCTATTTTGTTAGTTAAAACTCAAGAAAAACCAGTAAAAATGTTCATACTTAGTTTTTTTAAGTTTTATCACAAAAAGTGCATATTATGATGAAATTGATAAAAAAAAACCAGGAATTTGTGGATATTTCTCAGAAAAATACCGCGAATGCGCGAATTTTCCGCGAATAATGCAGGGAAATGTTTCCGAGAGAAATCCGCGAATGTGTGAGTCCGCGAATCAGGAGAATGCGAATACGGGGGCCCCACTGTATATGTATTTCTATGCATTTATAGCCTGAAAGCTAAATGATATTCTTTCAGATTTAGATTACATATATCTTTGTAAAGATTTCCTGATGGCCAAAAGAAGTCAGTCAGCTGGGTAGTTGGCAGAGACTGTAATAGACAGAAAAATTACAATATCAAGTCTGCAATGTCTAATATCTGTGACATAGCACTCAAAACTATAATAGGTGTTGTGTTACTGGAGTGGTAAAGCTGCTAAATCATCAATTTTAGTAATAGGGCAAAGGGCTAATGGAGGCAATGACTTCTCACTGATTAGTCCATTACTTGAGTCAAGGATCATCAAATGTAAGAAGCCTTGTCTTCTCAGAAAAATACATTACGTGGAGTCTGTTGGGCGCAGAGCTGTCGCTGGCTGACTCATATTTGTTATAAGTGACGAATCGAATTATATTATAAATAAAAGATCGATCAGCAAATGAAAAATAATGAAACAGATGTATGGAAGTGGAAAACATGTGAAAAGTACGTAGATAATGGCAATAGCATCAAACCATGACGTCACGGGTTGCACACAGACAGATCCTTTATCCTTTACAGTGGTAAGACAGAAACAGACAGCAGTAGAAAATAGTTACCAAGAGATAAAGATACACAGAGTGCATGCGAAGTTGGAAGGTGATTTGTGTCACTATAGAATGAACCAAATCAGGAGACCCAGGAACAAAGTTCACATTTTGGAACTTAGGAAAATTTAGTGACATCTCCCTCAGACAATCAGATTTGGTTTCAGGGAGTCAAACTCAGTAACAATTCCCATTAAGAATTACAGGTGGATATTATAATCTAAGGGGATAAATAAAATTAAGAAAACAAAATAACATGCATTCTGAATTAAACCCCCTAAAAAAATTATTAACCCTCTTACGCCGAAGCCCTAAAAATCAAAACCTCTCCTGTATGCCGGCGCCGGTTTGGAGTGAGCGCGGAAGTGGAAAAAATAATTTTTTCAAAAAATCACAGCGCGCTTAGTTTTTGAAGATTAAGAGTTCATTTTTGGCTCATTTTGTTTTTCATTGCCTGAAGTTTAGTATGCAATCATCGAAATGAAAAATAATATCATTATCATATGTAAATAATGCGATATAGGGTAGAGAAAAAAAGAATTCATAGATAATTGTATTCAAATCACGCTGTGCAAAAAACGGTCAAAGCTAACGAGTTACTTTTTTTTTTGTTGTATTGTACACTAAATTGCAATCGTTTTGATATATAATCCATAGTAAAACAGTAAAAGCAACATCGGAAAAATATTATCACAAAATGATGTACGAATTCGTAACGCGCGGACGTAAAAAAACAAAAAAAATGTTATTTTCAAAAATTCACCGTAATTCTAAATATTGTTCTAGAGACTTCCAATTTGTTTCAAAATTAAGACAAATGATTGAATATTACGATACTGTAAGATTTTTAGATTAGAATTGCAGATTTCGACCATTTCGGACGAGTTAAATTTGACCGAATGTCGAAATTTTCATATATATTTTTTTTATATGCACATATTTCAGAGATGGAAAAAGCTACAACCTTCAATTATTTTTTATTGTATTTTTTCATAAATTTTGCGCACCCTTTTGAATATATGAAACTCTATAAAAAAGCTAATATGAAAAGGAGAACAAATATTAGGTATATGCATGTACGTAATTTTCGAGACTTGCGGCGCGAATCGGCGCGCGGAATGAAGGTAAATATATTTTCAAAAATTCACCGATAAATCACAGTATTGTTTTAGAGGCTTCAAATTTGTTTCAAAATGAAGAAAAATGACGGAATATTACTAGCCGTAAAAGTTTTAGCTTACAATGCGTTTTTCAACTATTTCGGTAGAGTCAAATTTGACCGAAGTGGTTTTTTTTATATTTATCGTGATTTTTATTTATATGAAAATATTTCGAAAAAAACGAGAAAAGCTACAACCTTCAATCAATTTTTAGTGGATTTCTACATGAAATTGTGACCATTTAATATATAAACCTTTATGTAACAGCTAATTTTAACGTGCAAACATTTCAAACAACGCACAAAAAATCTGATTTTTTCGGAAGAGTTACCGCGCGAACGTAAGGAAAATGTTTTTTTTTTTTTTATAAATTCACCATAAACAAATCGAAATATTGTGCTAGAGACTTCCAAGTTCGTTGCAAAATGAAGTAAATGATTGAATATTACTAGAATATAAGAGTTTTAGGTTACAATTGCGATTTTTCGCCATTTCGGGTAGAGTTCAAAGTTGACCGAAAGTTGAAATTTTTGCACAACGTTATTTATATGAAAATATTTCGAAACTGATAAAAGCTACAAACATGGGTTGTTTTTAGTTGTATTGTGCATGAAATTGCGCACATTTCCATATATAAAACTTTATGTAACGGCAAATTTAAAAGGGTGCAAACATTAGGACAATCGCAAACGAAAAAATTTATCGTGAAGAGTTATCGCACGGAGCGTAAGGAAAAAGTTTTTTCATAAATTCACCATAAATCGAAATATTGTGCTAGAGACGTCCAATTTGTTGCAAAATGAAGGCAAATGATTAAATATTACTATAATATAAGAATTTTAGCTTACAATTGTGTTTCTCGACCATTTCTGTAGAGTCAAAGTTGACCGAAGGTTGAAATTATTGCACTTATCGTTATTTATATGAAAATATTTCAAAACTGATAAAAGCTACAATCATGAGTATTTTTTTGTTGTATTTTACATGAAATTGCGCACATTTTCATATATAATACTTCATGTAAAGGATAATTTAAAATGGTGCAAAAATTATGTCAAAGTGACGAAATAATTTCCGAGATGTGTCACTGATACTTTTAGTGCGATAAGAAAGAAATTCGCGCTTGCGCGCCTGCGTAACGATTGTAAACAAAACAACGCCTTGATCCGTGAACTCCCAGCATCCCCCAAGGCGCGTGATACAAAAGTTTTCGGCTGGTAGGCCTATAAGTATTTTTCCGCGAATTTTTAAAAAAACTTTTTTGAGCCGACGTATGATACGTCCAATCGGCATACGGGAGACATTTTGACTCGATGTTTAATACGTCCAATCGGCGTAAGAGGGTTAACTTTTATAAATTAAGCAGTTCTTCAAAATGTGAAAACCCAACAACACAAAAACCACTTGCAATCCATGCTACCTTAGAGTGTGGCTTTCAAGGGATAGCTGAAGTTAAAGACACCACTAAAGTGGTTTTTGTCTCTTCTGGGATATGTTGTGTGGGTGAAGTTCATCTCCCTTTCCCAATTGAGAGTGATACTAGCCCTCTTCAACTGAAAGGAGCAATGCAATAGTTTTTCATCCCACGTTACTGTCTTAGTTCAAATGCCATCAGCTAAAAAAACTTGAAATTTGTGGGAGAACAGACATTACTCCTGCAAGAAATCCCTCTAGTGTGAGGTGTCGAGGCCTGACATTATACTCGGGTACATCAGAAGTAGGATGGGGTGCCATCCTGCAAATAGTCTAGTTTCTTTATTATTGATTTCACTTAAAAAATTGAGCATTCATTCTTAATCATGTTCTGGTCTCCTTCAGTGTCTGGTATGTATATTGATCAGATTATCCCCCTAATATCTCTTATTCATGATGTCACAAAAATTTTTTGCCCAATATTGTTGTTGTTCTTCTTCAGATGTTATTAACCAAGGATATTTCATTAGTAATTCTGTTGGCTTTCTTAACACCAATGCCACTCCCTGAGTACATGGCTTTACCAGCATCTTAATTCTTTATGTTCAAATATTATCTCTTATTTCTAACTGATCTTCATTGAACCTTACTTTCTAGACTTGAATAGTTGGCACATACTGTAATAATGTATGTACTTTTTATGTTGCATCTGCTTCCTGAAATTTTTATAAAAGTAACTTTTCTTTTTGCCTATTCTGTATTGTATCCTAGGTCTCATCTGATATTCAAGGATTCCATGTTCTTACCCCATATCCCATTCTCAGGACTTCTCTCCCAACACTGAGACATACATTTTGGTTATTGAATTATTTCTCATTGATTATTTGCTCTTCCTCAGATGTGGTTTCAATAACTACAAATCTATTTTGATATTCAGTTGCAATAACTTTGCAGTGTCTATATTTAAGGACATTTTTTATTAAACTTATTTCACCAATGTTTAGCCGGGTTCTTTTGATTTCAGCATTAGTATGGCCAGACAAATTGGTGATCGCTGCCTACATCTGCTCTATAGCCCCTATAATTTCTTAGTGATTTTTTTTCTCTCTATTAATAGTTATGTGATTTATTTGTTTCTTTGATTGTGTTTTGGAATTGTCCAATTGGATTTATGGATGTCCTTTTTATTATTATTGTTGTTCGGATCTACCCTATTCATATAGAACAAGCCCACAGGGGCCATTGACTTGAAATTCAGGCATCCAAAGAATATGGTGTTCATTTGAAAGAAGTGGCAGAAGGTAACAGAAAATACAGAAGGAAAAGATTAATTGTTAGAAAAGAAAAGTATTAGATAAATACAATAGATAAAATGTAAGTACATTCTAAAATACAAGGATAATGGCTTTAGGCTAGCAGCGCATTACATCTTCACTTGAATTTTTGATGTTCCAGTTAAAAAACTTCCTTAGAGAGACTGTTCTAGAGTCTAATGGTGAGAGAGAGGAAGAACCTCTGGAACTTAGAAGTTGAACAGTAAGGCATATTTACTGCATATTGGTGCTACTTTCCAGAAAATCAGTTGCTTTCAGCAGGAAAAGAGGTTCATGGATCAGTTGTGAAGTGAAAGATGTTAACCCTCTTACGCCGACTAGACATATTTTACGTCGACATTTTTTGTCTCCCGTGTGCCGACTGGACGTATTTTACGTCGACTTACAAAAGTTTTTTTTAAAATTCGCGGAAAAATACTTATAGGCCTACCAGCCTAAAACTTTTGAATCACGCGCCTTGGGAAATTATTTCGTCACTTTGACATAATTTTTGTACCATTGTAAATTAGCCGTTACATGAAGTATTATATATGAAAATGTGCGCATTTTTATGTAGAATACAACAATAAAATACTCATGATTGTAGCTTTTATCAGTTTTGAGATATTTTCATATAAATAACGATAATTGCCAAAATTTCAATCCTTCGGTCAACTTTGACTCTACCGAAATAAGGTCGAAAAACGCATTGTAAGCTAAAACGCTTATATTCTAGTAATATTCAATCATTTACCTTAATTTTGCAACTAATTGGAAGTCTCTAGCACAATATTTCGATTTATGGTGAATTTATGAAAAAACTTTTTCCCAACGTCCGCGTGGTAACTCTTCCGAAAAAAATCATACATGCGATTGTGGTAATGTTTGCACCATTTTAAAATTAGCCGTTACATAAAGTTTTATATATGAAAATGTCCGCAATTTCATATAGAATACAACAATAAATAATTGAAGGTTGTAGCTTTTCTCAGTTTTGAAATATTTGCATATAAATCACGATAAATAGAAATAAACCACGTTCGGTCATATTTGACTCTACCAAAATGGTCGAAAAACGCAATTGTAAGCTAAAACTCTTACAGTCTAGTAATATTCAGTCATTTATCTTCATCTTGAAACAAATTCGAAGTCTCTAGCAAAATATTTAGATTTAAGGTGAATTTAAAAAAAAATCTTTCCTTCCCTCCGCGCGTGCGGATTCTCCGCCACAAATCTCCGAAATGCGTACGTCCCATTCTCGAATATTTGCTCCATTTCATATTAGGCATTTCATAGAGTTTTATATATGAAAATGTGCGCAATTTCATGTAGAATAAAATGAAAAATTTTTGAAGGTTTTGCTTTTTTTAATTTTCGAAATAATTGCATATAAAAAATATATATATAAAATTCGACATTCGGTCAATTTTAACTCGTCAGATATGGTCGAAAACTGCAATTGTAAGCTAATACTCTTACAGTTATAAGTAACTTATTCAAGTCATTTGTTTTCCCACTTCATTTTGAAATAACAAATTGGAAGTCTCTAGGACAATATTTAGGATTTATGGTGGAATTTTTTGAAATAATAAAAAAATTTTGGTTTACGTCCGCACGTTACGAATGTTTCATGCATTATTTTGTGATAATATTTTCTCTGTGTTGCTTTTATCGTTTTACAATGTGTTATATACCAAAATGATTGAAATTTAGTGTACATTACAACGAAAAAAAAGTAACTTGTTACCTTTAACCGTTTTGCGCACAGCGTGATTTGAATACAATTATATATGAAAATTCATTTTGCGCTGTCATATATCGCATTATTTATATAGATAATGATAATTTTTTCATTTCTGATGGTTGCATACTAAACTTCAGCCAATGACAAAAAGGAGACAAAAATGAACTCTTAATCTTGAAAACTAAGTGCGCTGTAATTTAAAAAAAAAAATATTTTTTCCGCTTCCGCGCTCACTCTGAAACACCTCCGGCACATGGGAGACAATTTTTTGTTTACCGCTTCGGCGTAAGAGGGTTAAAATGCTACTTATGAAAAATTTACAAACGACCACATGATGATGGTCCAAGTCATAATTGTTAATGCCAGGAAGCAGAAACCTACCACTATGAACCACTATCTAAAAGAGATAAATCTCTGATAGAAGCACATATCCACTGAAAAAAGTATGCTAGTAAAGGAAGGACAAATGAACTAAAACAGGTTGCATTAGTTGTACCACTGATATAAATATATGAGGCCCTATGTACAATACCTAATTTCTATGTGGCATTTGCTGATACTTTCATGAGATGTTTCTCAAAAGTAAGGCGCGAGTCAAAAGTTACACTGAGTATAGGTGAAGCTTCAGACTAACGTAGCAGAGTCCCATCCACCTTAAGGGGAGGAATGGGGTGGAGAATCAGTATTACTAATAGCATTTTATTTTACTGGAGTTCAGCCTCATACCCCACTGACTACACCAGATTTGTGAATGGTGTAGTCACTATACCATTCACAAATCTGCTCCATGGCATGATTTAGACTAAGGGCAGCTTCATTTCTCATAAGTGGAGATCATACTGAACCCTCAAGTGTTCCATCATTACCATACTGAACAATCTTGTTTTTCAGGCCAACAACCATATCACTTATACACTATCAAAATTTTTGCAGCACAAAAATAAATTTCTGAGGCCTTCCTTGCCTTTTGCATTTACAGTGGACCCCCCATATTCACGTTCTCCAGATTCGCGGACTCACACATTCGCATTATTCGTGGAAAATTCGCCTATTCGCAGTATTTTTCTATGAGAAATGACCACAAATTCTTGGTTTTTTTATTGACTCCATCATAAAATGCACTATTTGTGATACAACTATTAAAAAAACCAGGTATACGAATTTTTAGTGTTTTTTTTTTTAGTTTTAACTTACGAAATAGGAGGTTTTAAGCATTTTTATAGGGGTTCCAACTATTCGTGGGTTCTAACTATTCACGGGGGTGTCTGGAACGCATCCCCCGTGAATACGGGGGAACCACTGTACACTGGTATTTCATCTGTAACATTCTGCAGCTCTGTTTAAAATTCATCTTTATTTTGTTTCAGATTTATTAAATGTCTTATGACTCTGTAGAAAACATGTAAAATTTAGGAAAGAATTCCAGAAATGATTTTTAAATCTCTCTATATTTAAATGTTAATTGAATATTATTTCTTTTAGCTTTATGCCTTAGGAGTTTTGGAAAAGCCATTCCTAGAATTTGACAGTGATTGTGTAAGGATGTTAGAAGAGATGTATGAAGATCATGGAGACACTTTAGCCCTGCAGTATGGAGGGTCACAGCTAGTACACAGAATCAAGACTTACCGACGCACAGCTCCTTGGACTAGCCAGGGAAATGACATAATGCAGACCCTGTCTAGATATTATAGTAACACATTTTCAGGTGAGTATCTTGTAACTAATGTTATTTGGAAATAAGCATAGATATTTGATGACATAGCTTTGGTGATATTTGGTATCTTTAATAGAAATAAGTTTTTACTCAAGGATCAACTGCTATTTTTTTATGTACAATTTTCATAGGAAAACCATAACAATGTATACAGCTTAGAGTTATGTAAACTGCTTGATGTACCAGCAGTGGTTAATGAGTAAGGGTCTTCTACATCAGAAAACTGTGTAAAATTCACCCTGCTCATTACAGTTCTCCATTTTATTGCCAGCTACTCTACTATATAAATGTTCTTGCTCAAGTTTGAATCAGTGTTTCTCCAACTTTTTACCTTTATCAGTAATCTTCCTTTATAGAAATCCTTCGATTATTTGCAATAAGAGAGCCAAGACCCTGCTGGATAAAGTCAGATAAAACTCTATGGATGTGAAACTATGTACCATTACTCCCCCTACCTTGTCAATACTACGTAACCTTAAACACTAAAACATGTTATGACGTAGGAAAAACCTGTTTTTAATAGCACTCAGTACAAGAGAGCTCTGTCTCATGTCCACAGCAACTACCTCAGTTTTCCCTGTATCCTACTCACACAGATGTGACACCAGTATGTATGGTGGCTAATTTTCTCATTACACACCAGATATATTTGCATGACAGATGTTCGCCCCAGTCCCATGCCTTTTTGTCAAGGAAAGTGGGGGAGTTTGAGGACTCACAGCAGCTACCAAAAACAGGTTTTTTTTTTCTATGTCAAAACCTGTTATATGATAGTGTAGCCACTATTCATTCTCAAAGGGTCTTACAAAAGAAATTAACAGTTACAAAATAGCTTAGCTCCTAATAAATAAACTTCAGCAACCCAAATAGATTTTTGGTCCAAGTCACAAGTGATCAATCATTTTCTTTATCCCAAATAGTACCCATTAGGGTATGGCAATAAAGAACAGGGAACAATAAGTGAATCTGTGGTTCTGAGGTGACTTACCTAATTATGTCTGGTCTGGCTGTGAGATTATTGCACCTTCCCCAGCAGTGTCTTAGTATGACCACCACTCATGACAATAGTGTTTCAGGAATTTTGGTCCAAGTTAAAGTCACAGGTTATCAACAATTTTCTTTATTCTGGATACCCATTAGGGTTTGGCAATAAAGAAGAGGAAATAAAACATGAACCTATACATTATATGTATTATCCCTTGTGGTTATACAGTGACTTACCAAATTATGTCGAGCCTTGTTGTGGGATTATTGCACCTTCCCCGGCAATATCTCAGCTTGACTACCACTCGTGTGGCAGTAGTATTTCAGGAGTACTGTTTGTAATAACCACTCTGTACGCTTGGCGTCTTCTTCCAAAGCAACATTTCCAAAGAAAGCTTAAGATGTACAAATTCACCTTCTGGATGCTAAAATAATTCTTAGCCCATGTAGAGAGAATGGTGTATTTGTGCTTGGGGGTAGGAAAAATAGGACCATCTGAGATGTTTGTCAAGACATCTAGGTAAACCTTGAGTGCCTGAACTGATCATAATGTTTTGTGCAAAATGCTGAGTTCCCTTAATAGAGACGGGGATTTTACCTTTAAAAGATCCTAATTCTTGGCCAGGATTGATGGGTCAGGAGAGAACTATAAATGACAGTTAGGTGTGTGGGTGATGAAACATTACCCCCTCGGTCCAAGTGAGCCCTGGTGTCTAGTCTGAGCTGGTAATGCCAAAGCAGTCAGTAAGGCTTCCTTTTGGAGCATACGAGTTGTATTGGGCCCTCTAAATTGGGGAGATGATAGGATTCTATGAACTTTATTCATGAACAAGCAAGTGGGAAGCAGGAGTTGACCTTTGGAGTGCAAAAGAATGGAGAAGGGAATTAACAATTTTTATACAGTAGTGCCTCGGGTACAGTCACAGTTAGGTTAGGTATTGAATGGTCCAAATTGTTGTATTTCATTGTTTATTGGTCAATTTAGCTTTATTATAAAATTTACTGGGGTGTTTTTGTAGTGCTTGGAACGAATTAGGCAATTTACATATAAAACGTAGTTCTAGATATGAAAAAATTAGGTTATGAAGGCCGCTTCGGAACGGATTCATTTTGTAACCTGAGGCACTGCTGTACTCTGATCCCATCACAATTGCAGTTGATATACCAGACTCAAAAAGTGTAGCAGATATGTAATGCTTTGGTGTCAGACATTATCACTTGAGGATGCATAAAAAATTCTTCCATTTATTAAAGCAAAAAGATGTTTCATGGTATGGAAAGTGTGGTCATGTATCTTCTTACAAGTTTTAAAACCAATTTCTTAAATAGTTTGATAATGATAATTTTTTGTTTTGCAGAATAATGCTCTACAAAGTAATGATAAAAATCTGTATCTGTAGGAGAAGAAAATCGTTTTTTCTTTGGAATTTGTTATTCAGTTGTTCAAATGAGAAACTTTGCTAGAAAATGCTGTATGAGTCGAGGGTTAGTTATAATTTTTTATCATGTCTTCATTAATTAATGTGATTTTATTTCACTTTACAGATACAGAGAAGCAAAATGCTATCAATTTGTTCCTTGGTGTATATCTTCCTTGGGATGCCTCTCATCCTATATGGGAACTACAGTCAGACTATCTTCTACATCATTCACTTGCAAGGGGAATTCGTCCATGCCACCTGTAAGTCATTTGATTTGCAGTCTCACTCTCTTCTATACACAGTTGAAATTTCCAAGGTATATTAATAAAATAGTTCTGACAGGCAATGTCCAAAGAGTACTATAAAAAATTTGCATGAATAATATGTGACATGTACTGTCGGCCAAAAAACTGGTGGCAGAGTTTCATAATTTTTCGTTCACCTGCCTGACGCACGATTCATGCCTTATTTATCTATTTTGTTCATGAAACTTACCTGTCAGATATATATATAGCTGTATTTTCTGAAGTCCGACAGAATTTAAAAAAATCTTCCGACACACGCAGTGGTCAGCCAGGTGGTTAGTACCCATGCCGCGATGGGAGGCGGGTATCAGGAACCATTCCCATTTTCTATTCATAATTTTTCTGTCGCCGGTGCTGAAAAACACCTGTTTTCAGTACCTCCGGCTTAGGATTTTGGAAACTTCATTGCCGCTAAGTATCCTAATTGTCTTTTAATTTATTTACTTGGATTTGTGGCTAGGCATACGCTATCTTAAATTGATTTGAATTTGATTCATTTTTGCATAAGATATCTGAATCTAGTTAGGCTAGTTTCAGAGGGTGTTGTCTGCAAAGATAGGGTGTGGCTACCGAAAGCTTCGGTAGATCCGCACTTGGTATGCACGATGGGTATGGGTCTTGCTTCTTTTCTTGATTTGTCATGTAAGGAACTTTGTCTAATTCCGTAAGGAAGACGTATGATTCGTATGTACGCAATTAATCAGTAAACATGTCTAATTCCGTAAGGAAAAAGTATGATTCGTAATGTAAACGCAAAATTAGTAAATCAGTAAACCCAAAAGTCCCAGGGTAGTGAACCTGCTAAACCTTCCTGTAGACTTTATTTTGCCTAACCCTATAGTATGGCCTACGGGTTATGAATATGTCTGCGAGAGGTGATCGCTCTCCTTCATTGTTGTGAAGAGTGCTACTTCTGTTATTGTTACTCCTAACCCTGTAATGTTGCCTTCGGGCCCTAAAACAGGTGTCTGTAGAGGTTATTGCCCTTTCTCTTATACTCTTTTCGATTCGTAACTTAGAATCGAAAGTGCTTGCTTTAGAGAGCAATAGTGAAGTGGCTAAGTTGCAGTGACAGTGCCCCTTGTGTAGTGGAGGGTGCGTCAGATCGGCCTTATTTCGCCTCTAGGCCGGGACCTCTGCTTGACTCCCAGGACCCGGGGAGAGAGCATGTCGGCAAAGCCGAAGGAGGGTTACGAGGAAACCCCCACCGATCTGGCGTGCCTTCGGCAGTTTTCTGATGAAAAATGCCCAGACTACCAAAGTGCGTGCACGTGCACGAATCCTGAAGGATTGCTTCTCGTCCTCCGAGGCGTCCTCCCCGCGCAAGGGTTGGAGCTCTCGGAACTCGCGCGCCCTCTAAGAAGCTTTAGAGAAGAGGACGCTTCACGTCCTCTCTCTCGTCAGGAGGGAACGTCAGATCCGCCCCATAACGCCTCTAGGCCTGGACCTCTGTCGACTCCCAGACCAGGGAGAGGGCATGTCGAAAGCCGAAGGAGGGTTTACGGGGAACCCACATCGATCTGGCGTCCCTTCGGTAGGACCTGTTGACGCTTCCCAGGCCTGCGGAAGATCGTGCACGGCACGAATCTCGAAGGATTGCTTCTCGTCCTCCGAGGCGTCCTCCCCGTGCAGGGGTTGGGAGCTCTCGAAAGGACTCGCGCCCCTCTAAATAGAAGCTTTATAGAAGAGGACGCTTCACGTCCCCTCTCTCTCGTTATGCGTTTCAGTGAGAAGTAGAAGGCGAACGTCGACCTGATCACGTGTACGTCTTTCCACCGAGAAATATGAAAAAGAAGGCAGTTTCTCTCGCTTGTTTTGACGCCTGTCAGGAGAGTGACGCTTTTCTGCACGCTTCTTTTGACGCTTGGCTTGAACGGGACGCTCGGATGGACGCCAGGCGCGCGCCAGTGGACGCCGAGTGCACGCCAGGACGCCGAGCGTCCTCGCCAGTGGACGCCGAGCGCGCGCCAGCGCACGCCAGGTTTGTCTCCTGGCTGAACGTTTCTGTTGAACTCTTCAAGCTCTTGTTTAAGATTTGAGCCTCAAGAATGTGAAGTAAGCAGTGCTTCGGAGGAAGCTTAAAGTGAACAGACAACTTCGTCTTCGAAACCCAGCAAGACCTCGGGTTTCGTGAATTCAAGAGGTCTCTGTCAATATATATTGCTTTTCGCAAAGGTGGATGGAGTTAAGGAAAGCTCAAGGGAAGATCTCGTTTTCTCTACCGCAGTCAAGACTTTGCGATAAGGCAGTTTACGGTTATGTAAAGGCTCGACGTCCTGCAAGTCAGGACTCTCGGCAAACGTTCAGTAGGATTCTTGCAAAGGCACTCATCAAAAGGACGCTCTTCAGGAAAGCGCAAGACAGGACTTCCTTTGCCATACTGCCAATAAATTTTAAGCTTTAGCAGGCATTAGTTGTGATACGGGAGAGGAAGCTGGTTGGAGAGTTTCTTCCTCTTCCCAGGATAATTTTGCAAGCTTTTTAGCCCATCTGAAAGGGTTTTCCAGATGATAGATTTTGTTAGTTTCTAGTCGGGACTACGCTGCCGAATTGAACATCGTCGTTCTACCTGCCGTAAGCCCAGTCTCTTAACAGGATTCTTGCCCCTTCCTTGTTTGAGACGGGAATCGGAAAAATAAAATCCTCAACTTCCTGGATTACGTTTTGTCAATTCAGTGACTTTCCCCCATTGACACTATACTATCGTTTTGTCAAGTAAGTGGGTATCCCCTCATTGACAAAATATCTCTGTCCCGTAAATGGGTTAGTTCTCATTGACAAACATCTCATTAACTTGATATTGCGTAAGCGAATAAGCTCTTATTGACAAGATTCGGAAGAGCTCTCATTCGTCATTCGCAGACTCGTACAAGAAATAGACTTGTAGACTACGTCAATGAAACGCTTATGTCCAATAACATAAGAAGCTTGAGCTGTCTGCTTCGATTCTCTTAAGTTTTGTTCATGAAACTTGCCTGTCAGATATGTATGTAGCTGTATTTCCGAATTCAGCTATATATATGTCTGCCAGGTAAGTATGAACAAACTTTATTGTGATATAATATCATATTTTGCCTTGCGTTATTTTACTACTGGTTGGTTCAAGTCATATACGCTTGCTGTAGTTACCTCTTTGGATGGCAACCGAGAGGTCTATTGTCTATTGTTTTAAGGACATTTAATCGTTACTCCCTGCAGCCTTCCAGGAGTTTCCGATTTATCTTTTA
Organism: Macrobrachium nipponense; assembly: GCF_015104395.2. NCBI lineage: Eukaryota > Metazoa > Arthropoda > Malacostraca > Decapoda > Palaemonidae > Macrobrachium > Macrobrachium nipponense. The sequence continues at coordinate 91,328,415 of NC_061109.1, read as the reverse complement.
CCGTTGTATGGTAGTGTTCTGACGACACAAACGCATCTATATATTTAGCGTTTTCTGTTTCGCTTAAATATACCAGCTTGAGAGTCTCTTTCTGCTCAAAAAATAACGGACCTATTTCTTCGTAGAATAGGGTAGCTGGCAACCCAGACATAAAGTTAAGAGACGACGTTCGTAAGCTGCTGGCTGCTGCTGTGTCTGTCCTCCAGTCCAACCGAGCCAGTAACAGATCATGCGCTGTCATGCGTGGTAGGTTACGTCTCTCTCTCCTGCGGGATTGACTGACTAACCGTATCTCTGTGCTGGCGGTTACGTCTCTCCTGCGGGATTGACTGACTAACTGTATCTCTGTCCTACAATCACGGACTTTAGCCTAAGATTGAGGGGATTTCTTACGTGAATGAATAAACGTTGCATTCGTTTTGCCTTACTATGTTCAACAGAGTTATCTCTTAATCCTTTCGGTGCTTGTTACCGCACGGTATAGAACTACGAGTATACCTCAACATTTTATATGCTCTCCTGCTTAGGCAAAGCGCAGCCTTATTAGGGAAGTAAGCATACTCGGGGAGGGAATGGATGAGCTTGCTGGGGACCATTTCCTTCCTGAAGAAGTTTGTTTCCCCGAATAGACTGCAATTCAGACCACGTTTTTTCCTACCGGAAACTGAAATATTATTCAAGATCTAGGAATGATTCTGAACATCTCTCAGTGCGTCTATCACCTGAGGTGATAGAAAGAAGGTGCCGGACATCTGGATAGGGTTTCAGATGTCCTGGATCTTAATCTGAAAGAAAGTAAAAGCAATTCGGTCGTCCCTCCAGTCTCGAAAACGAGTTTTTTGGAACCAGGTGGGTCCAGATCAACTCTGATATTCCACAGCTCTCTCATATCTTAAGAAGTATCTTCTCTCGGTCCCTGTTCGAGTTTACGAGAAAGAGCCTATTATAACAACAGGCGTAGAATGTAACGATCATCTAGAGGTTCGTTACAGGATTGCAAAGGTCCGTACGAATCGTCTCGATCGACGGCAGCAACTATTGACTTCCGAGTGGAATCTTTCTTTAGAAGTAAGTGGAGAGTTGTGGAGACTTTAGGGACGCCCTTTCATTCTTCTCTTCGATATGTTGAGGACGAAGAGGCTTCTTCTTCTCTGCTCCCTTATTCTCGATCCGGGATCGGTACCATTAAACGCCATCCTATGATATTGAACGGGGATGGATGTTTAGTCTCTTTTCCCCTTTTTTTTTACAATCGCTTAGGAAATGTAATAAGAGGATTTATGACGTCACAGGGAGCGGACAATGACGCTGATCGCCCCATGTTGGCCTTCAGGATCCTGGATTCACAGAGGTCACTTCCTTCCTAGTTCACTTTCCAAGGACCTTTTCCGAGAGAGTCGGTCTACTCTAACTCGAAAGGTACCTATAACCTCTCCTCTCTGAGTCTGACTACGTTCAGACTATCGAGATGTTGATAGGAATAAGATTACCGTCTTCCATTTCCGTCTGAAGAATGGGATAAGCTGGCAGTCACAACTATTAAAGAATACGCAAATATATTGTTGACGGCCTTTGGGCTCAGAGATTTGCGTCTGTCAAACAACAAAGCCCTTCACGATCTTTGAGTTCTGTGGAATCTCGAAACTCGCTCACCATCTACTTTTTGTCTCACCTGTTTTCTCGGAGTCAGACACTCGTGCGAGATCAGGCGACATATAGTAGCCCTGAGTTTCTTGTTGACGAAGTCGGTTGCGTTTATACACCCCCGATGATCGTGTAACAGACCAGGTTGGACTGTCAGGCATTCTTCCTTCGGGACTGAATCGCCTTTTTGCTCCTCGCTCCTTTCTCCTGGCACCAGAAGCTCGAGTCAGGAGTTGCTCAGGAGTTGATTCGCTGACGACGTTGGGTTGCGTTGATACACCCCCAAGGTTTGCTTAGATTGAATCGCCCAGGCAGTCCAGACACTCATCCTTCAGCGAAGAATAGTGCCTTATGGTCTTCAGGGTACAGCCTTGCTGTCCTTGATTCGTCTGACTGGTCAACTGGTCGGTCACCTGACTTTAGTACAGACGGACTGACTGTGCATGTCCAGATCGAAGCTTTCAATATGGAACTTAGACGTAGTCTGAAGTTCTTGATGTCAAAGCATTCGAACCTCTCCTACCTGTTAACTTCTTGCATGTGATCAGGAAGGCCTTCTTCTAACCACCCTAGATACGACAAAGAGGGTTAGTGAGATTTTAAGCCATTGTCACAAGTTTTGGCTTTAGAGAACACAAGGCGGTGTGCTCTCTAAGCCTTCCGTTGTGGCCTAAGAATGGAAACCCGTTTTTTGTCCTTGGGCCAGGAGCTTGGAACCCAAGCAAGGGGGATGGCACAAGTAGTGGGCAGGAGCCAGAGAGAGTCCTGTGCCCTGTCGGTCTCTCAAGTTTTATCTACATAAAACTCAAAGTCAAGTCATTCGGGCAATCTGCAGTGGTTCCGAAAAAAAGACCAGACTTGCCCATATCGAAGAACTCCCTGGCTTTAGTGTTAAGGAGTTCTTTCAAAAATGCTCCTTCATTGTGTTGCACAAAGATTTGAAATCTTTTGATCTGAATGCTCACGAGGTGAGGGCGCGGCCTCGGAAGCATTTCAACAGAGCATGGCACTCAGCAACATCCTGAGTACCATGTTTTAGCGAAGCAACTCGTGTTCACTTCACACTCCCTGCGAGATGTGAAGATGGCATATGAGATCTGCTGCTCGCTAGGGCCATACGTGTCTGCAGACACAATCTTGGGGGCAAGAAGTACCACTCATCCTATCCTGTAGAAAATGGTTAGGAAGAGCTCTTAATTTAGTTGTTGAGTCGCCGACAACGGCGACTTCTTAACTCTTAAGCCTTAGTTAACACACCTTAACTTTGGCTAGGTTGGTCAGGTGGTGATATATATATTTATATTATATATATTTATATTTTACTTCTTAGCCCTCATGGTATGGGTCAATATGGTCTAGTCACATTGTGGTCACGCCCCCGTTGACAGATCATCTGGAGTGCACTAGCTTTATAGGTCTCTACCTCACTGGCAACTCTAGTAAAGCAGAAGCAGACTTGGGTGACAGTAATCACAAAGTCAGCTATGCTAACAGGTGGAACCAAGATGTAAATCATCTGCATGCATTTGTTTCCCAAAATCCTTCTATTCTGTCCCTTCCCACCTCCAACGGTGGGATTCAGCTATATATATATCTGACAGGTAAGTTTCATGAACAAAAGATATTGTTATGATACAATAAAGTTTGTTCATACTTACCTGGCAGATATATATAATCAAGTACCCACCCACCTCCCCTCAGGGGACAGTGGAAATAAAAATTATGAATAGAAAATGGGAATGGTTCCTGATACCCGCCTCCCAGCGGCGGGAATGGGTACTAACCACCTGGCCGACCACTTCGTGTGTCGGAAGTTTTTTAAATTCTGTCGGACTTCAGAAAATACAGCTATATATATATCTGCCAGGTAAGTATGAACAAACTTTATTGTATCATAACAATATCATTTTTCTTTTCAAAAATAGAAGAAATCATGTGTAATGACGTTAAAAACAGTCACTGATATCTTTAGAACATTATGTTATGTTATTGTGTAAAACTATTTTCCATATAGCAAAAATAAACGTGAACGAAACGAAGTGATAAAAAACGTCATATCACAACCATAGATATACATTACCAAATAGATAGGAGACACCTATCACTAGTAGTATCACATAAACATAGTCCTTAAATTATCATTTCAATATTAAGTTGAAGGTAGTTGAACTATTCCATTTGTTAAATTTTACAGAAAACATTGGAATCTCACAAAATGTTATCAAATTAAAAAAAAAAAAAAAAAACTATCCTAACAGTGTGAACCAGGTGACCTCACTCTATTGCTTTTGATGTTATGTGCATGGTAATCTAATGTCAATGTGTCATTTATCGGTCTAAGAAACATCCCTCGATGAGCGAGATCTCGAATTATTGCACTGCATTCGGTGCAAGTTCCTGTCGGAGAGATATCAAGAAAGCATAATAAACCGGAGAGAATTTTACATAGATGAATCAAATTGTTTAAAGAACAGCAAAATTTAGAACATGGGCCTAGAGTACAGTAGTGTAAATGTTGCTGAGCAACATTCATTTGTGAACTTTGAATTCTAGTGCCTCATCCCGACATTGCTGAACCAGGAATCATAACTAGCTCTTCGCTTATGACTGGTGTCTGATGAATACTTTAGATGGAAAGGAAGAGATTTTTAAATCTACACTTGAAATCTTTGATAGCTGTCAGATGAATAAGTCTAATGAATAAGCAAACTTATCTTTGATGGATGAGAGATTCAGTTAGGCTTACTCTTTTTATTTTGTTTTTTATCGGTGGCCAGTGAATACCACGGATAGGGAAGGAAACAGTTTCAGTGATGCATGCATTTTTTTCTTCAAAACCTAAAGAATACATTTTATTGGGAGATACTTTATTAACATCGGCCTAATCTTTCCATCACTCCTATACGCCACCTCCGCTCTCTTCTACATCTCAGGCGACTCCACTCTTGGCGACTCGATCCGACTTCTTGCTACGAACTCCATCTCATGAAAGCATCACTAATGATAACGGTTATTTTAAAATTCCCCGCACCGAGAACGGACACCTTAAAATGCATGTTTATAAAATATTTTCTGTTCAAAGAAACTTTATCTTTCATTCCACAAAATATGTGCGTACACTCGTGTTACACCCTCTAGCCATCAACGAGCAACCCTTGATTAAAGCAGTAGGTTTTCTTGAAAAAAAAACAAAAAAAAATATATGAAATAGGCTTAAACGAGAATGTCACCTTTCATATTTCTTATCCTTTCAGCTACTTATAATATGCTTATAGTAGTAGGTCTAGGTATATATGTGAAACTAATTTGAATTAATTTCTATTTAGAAGAAATGAATAGCTACAGAAAGATCAACCTAAGAAAGCTTTAATGAAAGTAAGCCATTCTTAATGTATTCGTCAGTTTTGACTCCCACAACTTCCCAACGTGTCCAAATGAAACAGGATGATATGCAAGGAATTCTATAAAAAATAAGGCTGAATTATATTCGTTCGATTTTTTTATGATTGCTTTTTGACTTTGAATAGCTAGGTCTGAGTTAATTATGTTAAGCAATTATGAAAAGGATAAGAAAAAAGGCAAACGTGGCTAATATATATATATATATATATATATATATATATATATATATTATATATATATATATATATATATATATAATATATATATATATATATAATAATATATATATAGATATATATTATATTATAGAATATATATATATATTAATTTATATATATATATTATATCTAAAATATTATAATATCTAATATATATATATTATATAATAATATATATATATATATATATATACATTATTATTAATATAATTATTTATATATATAGTATATATATATTATAATAATATAACAATAATATAATATATATATATAGAATATATATATAATATATAATATAATAATATATATATTATAATTATATATATAATATTATATATATTATATATTATATATATATAATAATATATTATATATATATATAAATATGAATATATTATATATCTATACTATATTATAATTCTATGTATATAGATAAATACATATATACAAAAGAATATCTATACTATAATATAGTTATATCATCTACATTATACAATATATATATATATCTAATAACCTATCACTCATCATACATTAATTTATATCTATATATTATATATATAATAAATATATATATATAATATTTAATATAATTAATATATTATATATTATATATATAATATATATATAATAATATATATATATAAATAATATATTATATATATATATATATATATATATATATAATTATATTATATATATACATATATACATAAATATATAATATATATATTAATATATTATAGAAATAATATTCATATATATATATATATACATATATACATATAGACATATATTTAATTTTATATATATATATATATATATATATAAGATATGTATGTGTGCTCAAAAAATCACAGTAGATGCACGTGACTTCATAAATAAGCAAATCCCAAAGGAAAATGATAGTCAGAAATCCAAGCGCTTTCGTCTTTACTCAGACATTGTCAAGGAGCTATTGAAGTACAATTGGAGAGAAAGGTCTCAGGTACAAAACAAGATCAAGAATACCAGATGGTTAATTGTCAAAAGGGTAAAAATTGAAAGAGATAATCCAGGATTATCAGATATCACATGGTCACAAACTTAAACAGATTTGACCCTAACCGAAATTACAAAGTATCTTTCTTTACAGTCCAAAACATGTAAAAACTGAATTTATTAATTTTGTTTCTTATATTTATCTACAACTTTTTTCATTATGAAAGCATCAAGTTTAAATAAACCAAGACTTAAATTTAGAACATCTCTATTATTTGACTTGATAAAACAAGATTCAATGATATTCCTTTTAACCCTCTTACGCCGGAGCGGTAAATAAAAAATTGTCTCCCGTGTGCCGGAGGGGCTTCGGAGTGAGCGCGGAAGCGGAAAAAATATTTTTTTCACAAAATCACAGCGCTCTTAGTTTTCAAGATTAAGAGTTCACTTTTGGCTCCTTTTTTTGTCATTGCCTGAAGTTTAGTATGCAACCATCAGAAATGAAAAACATTATCATTATCATATATAAATAATGCGATATATGATAGCACAAAAACAAAATTTAATATATAATTGTATTCAAATCGCACTGTGCGCAAAACGGTTAAAGGTAACAAGTTACTTTTTTTTTTTTTGAATGTACCAAAATTTGCAATCATTTTGTATAAGCAACATTTTTAAAACGATAAAAGCACCAAACACAGAGAAAAATTATCACAAAATAATGCATGAATTCGTAACGTGCGGACGTAAACAAATATTTTTTTCAAATTCACCACCAAATCTAAATATTGTCCTAGAGACTTCCAATGTCTTTCAAAATGAAGACAAATGATTGAATATTACTATACTGTAAGAGTATTAGCTTAAAATTGCAGTTTTCGACCATATCTGACGAGTTAAAGTTGACCGAATGTCGAATTTTTTTATATATATATATTTTATATGCAATTATTTCGGAAATAAGAAAAGCTACAACCTTCAAATATTTTTCGTTTTATTCTACATGAAATTGCGCACATTTTCATATATAAAAATCTATGAAATGCCTAATATGAAACGGAGCAAATATTCCGAGAATGGGACGTACGCATTTCGGAGATTTGTGGCGGAGAATCCGCGCGCGGAGGGAAGGAAAGATTTTTTTTTTAAATTCACCATAAATCTAAATATTTTGCTAGAGACTTCGAATTTATTTCAAGATGAAGATAAATGACTGAATATTACTAGACTGTAAGAGTTTTAGCTTACAATTGCGTTTTTTGACCATTTCGGTATAGAGTCAAAGTTGACCGAACATGGTTTTTTTTCTATTTATCGTGATTTATATGCAAATATTTCAAAACTGAGAAAAGCTACAACCTTCAATTATTTTTTGTTGTATTCTACATGAAATTGTGCACATTTTCACATATAAAACTTTATGTAACGGCTAATTTAAAATGGTGCAAACATTACCACAATCGCACGTATGATTTTTTCGGAAGAGTTACCGCGCGGATGTAAAGAAAATGTTATTTTTTTCATAAATTCACCATAATCGAAATATTGTGCTAGAGACTTCCAATTTGTTGTAAAATGAAGGTAAATGCTTGAATATTACTAGAATATAACGTTTTAGCTTACAATTGCGTTTTTTTCCGACCATTTCGGTAGAGTCAAAGTTGAGCCGAAGGTGGAAATTTTGGCAATTATCGTTATTTTTATATGAAAATATCTCAAAACCGATAAAAGCTACAACCATGGGTTGTTATTAGGTGTATTGTGCATGAAATTGCGCACATTTCCATATATAAAACTTTATATAACGGCTAATTTTAAAATGGTGCAAACATTACCACAATCGCATGTATGATTTTTTTCGGAAGAGTTACCACGCGGACGTTGGGAAAATGTTTTTTCATAAATTCACCATAAATCGAAATATTGTGCTAGAGACTTCCAATTAGTTGCAAAATTAAGGTAAATGATTGAATATTACTAGAATATAAGCGTTTTTTAGCTTACAATTGCGTTTTTTTCGACCATTTCGTAGAGTCAAAGTTTGACCAAAGGTTGAAATTTTAGCAATTATCGTTATTTATATGAAATATCTCAAAACTGATAAAAGCTACAATCATGAGTATTTTATTGTTGTATTCTACATAAAAATGCGCACATTTTCATATATAATACTTCATGTAACGGCTAATTTACAATGGTACAAAAATTATGTCAAAGTGACGAAATAATTTCCGAGATGTGTCACAGATACTTTTTAGTGTGGCAAGAAAGAAATTCGCGCTTGCGCGCCTGCGTAACGATTGTAAACAAAACAACACCTTGATCCGTGAACTCCCAGCATCCCCCAAGGCGCGTGATTCAAAAGTTTTAGGCTGGTAGGCTTATAAGTATTTTTCCGCGAATTTTAAAAAAAACTTTTGTAAGTCGACGTAAAATACGTCCAGTCAACACACGGGAGACAAAAAATGTCGACGTAAAATACATCCAGTCGGCGTAAGAGGGTTAACTGTCATTACATGGGACTAAGGCTCTTGCTTGACTCCAGTTAATAGGATGGTCTAAATCTCTCATATGTACGAATAATTCATTCGATATTTGCCCAGTTCTCACAGAATATTGATGCTGTTTGAGACGTTGTGAAAGAGATTTACCGGTTTGTCCGTAATAGACTTTATCACACTTTTTGCAAGGAATATCATATATGCAGTCTGGAAGATCTTTAGGAGAATTTTTGATTACTAAACTCTTGACATTAATATTACTGAAAACAACATTTATGTTAAAAAGCTTTAAAATTCTAGGAATATCTAAAAACCTTTCATCATAGGGTAATTTTAGAATGTTATGCTTACTAAATTCAATTTTGTCATTAGTTGAATAAAATGTTTTTCTAGCTCTTTTCCATGCCACATCTACAAAAGTCCTTGGGTATTTAAGTTTCAATGCAATATCATAAATAGTTTTAATTTCAGCGTCAACAAACTGCGGGCTACAGACACGTAAAGCCCTTAGGAACATCCCAGAAAAAACAGAGAATTTAACATTTTGATGGTGACTGGAGTAGTAATGAACAAAAGAGGCAATATTAGTTGATTTTCGAAAGACTGAAAAGGTGAAATTTCTATCATTTCTATGGACAGTTACATCAAGAAAATTCAAATTACAATTTCTTTCTTCCTCTACAGTAAATTTTATAGAAGGAACTAAATTATTGAGATTATTAAGGAATTCATGGAGATTTTCGTGAACTGGCCAAATACAGAAGATATCATCCACATATCTAAACCAAATAACTTTTTGGGGCAAAATTCTTGGTAAGAGTTTTGTCTAAAAAAATTCCATGTAAATATTGCTAAGGACAGGAGATAAGGGATTACCCATAGCCATGCCAAACTTTTGTACAAAAAATTCCCCATTGAAACAAAATGGTAGCATCTTAAAGGACTGTGTTGAAGCGCGCACAGTGAACTATGACCGAAGTGCTCAGGGAAATGAAGTTTGAGTCTCAGTTTTTATGGCAATTTTCTGAAATCATACCCCTCAAGAATGTAGACTGTGGTACAGGCAGATGGAGGCCACACAAAATATTAAATACCCAGAGAGAAACTAATCAATATCCATTCTGAATTACTTTTGTTTTTGTCCATATCAATTTTAGTGTATGCTATAGAGGGGGACTCTAATTTTGAAACACCCTGTATATATATATATATATATATATATATATACTATATATATATATATATATATATATATATATACATATCATACCATACATACATACATACATACATACATACATACATACATATACAGTGGTAGCTCGACATACAAAATTAATCCGTTCCGAGGCGGCGTTCGTAACCTGAGCTTTTCATATCTTGAACTGCATTTCTTTCCAAGCCCTACAAAAACACCCCAGTAAATTTTATAATAAAGCTGAATTAACCAATAAACAATGAAATACAACAATTTGGACCATTCAGTACCTAACTTAATACGTACTACTAATATGTACCTGTAAATAAAGTGTATTAGTGTACATGGTATACAAGAAATACTGTACGTACATACGTACGTATGTAATAAAATGTGGAACCTTACCTTTCGAGTGAGGCTATCTCTGAAAGTGGCGACAGAGGAGGACAAACGGCAGAAAATTTGTTTGGTAGTACATACACTTAACGAAACACATTAAAAATGTCATAAACTAAACTTTATGAAACACATTAACAAAACCGTAACACTTAACTTTACAAAAAACTTAAAATTAATTTTTTTTTTCTTTCTATTTAAAATTTTTTTTTTTTACTTTTTTATACTTTACGTTTTTTACAAAAATTCAATTTCTGGGCTCAGTTCGTGTCGCTTCGTGAAATAATCCCTTAAGTTCATTATTTCTAGGTAAATGATACTAACGTTACCAGAGAAAAATAAAAATAGGGGGATGTCAGAGTAACTGACTCGCTCACCCTAAATAAAAAGAGGGTGTCGGTATGGTGCTGGGGCAAGTGAGACCACTACCACGAACCTCTTGTCATTTAGAATTCTCCTTCATCAAAATCCCCCTCCCTGAGAGAGCTGGCACATGGCTGGCACCAGCAACTACTACTACACATCCTCCCACGCCGACCACAGCGCCTCTCGTGGCCATCCTTTTCGTTAGCGAACTTCCGTACGCACGTGTCTGCCATTGCTCTGTGTTTTTGTGCACTTTTGGATTAACTTTGCTTTCATGATGGAACTCCAAGCTATCGCCGCAGATAAGTTAAGTACCCCGAAAGGTTATACACTAATTTTAGCCAGCCAGGAGCTGTTTTAACCATTTTTTAGGTCCAATAATAGTCATCCTGCTCTGGCGCCTGGCTCGCCTTGCCGGCTCGCCTCGTGTTTTGGTTAGCTACTTCGGTCTCCCATACCGTGGTAACTATTCCTTGTGTATATATGCCTTTATCATGAGATATTTTATACGTGGTACGGAAGGTTCTGTTTCCATTCTATTGCTTTACATCGTACTATTCGGAAATCCTTTAACTGTGCCTTACCTTAGTGTTCATGCATGCATGTTCCTTTGTCTAGGTGTTTAGGCGTGTGGGCTCTTTTATTTTTGATTTATTTTATTGCTATATTGCTCTTTAGTCCAGCCATCCTGGCCGTCGCCCTCCGTTTTACGTATCGGCAGAGGCCAGCTCCCGAGTTGTTAGCACGTCCCCCTTCGGGGAGACTAGCCTACTTCTCCTGGACGTCCCTTCTTTTTCTCCCACTCGTGATTTCCCTCTTTTTCTTTTTATTACGATGTATTTATTTTGGGTTGCATGTTAGGGGCGATCAGTTTTGCCTAGGCTATGTTTTGTTGCATTAATCGCCTCGTGGTCCCCCTTCGCTCGCGTCGGGCCAGCTGATCGCCCTGGTCCCAGTTCACCCCCCCCCCCCTCTCCTTCCTCCCACGTGGAGGGAGGGTTAGTCCTCGCTCGCTCACGGTCGCTATGGCAACCATCCGGGCACCCCTCCCCTCTTCCTCCCTATCAGGGGGGATACGGGAGTCACGGACTAGGGCGGGTCCTGTATTGGATCGGTCACGTTTTCTATGAGCTTCGGGGAGGTCCTGGTGTGTTCTGGTCGGGTTGGCCACCCCGCCAGCTCGCGTCGGGCCTTCTCCAGCGCTCTATGGTTAGATCTCCTATTCCCTCCGCCAGCTCTTTGAGGGGGCCTTACATGCTTCCCCTTTATATGATTGTTGTAGTCTCTTTCGTTTTTCCGGCGGAGCACCCGCTCACCATCCGTGTGCTCCGTGGGTTGGCGGAAGGGTTCTACAGCGGAGCTAGGCTCCGCATACATTGTTATTTGCTTTGTTTTAGTTTTATTTTGTTTAACTTTATGGATAATCTTCTCACGTTCTCCGCGGTGTTGTACCCTCACCTCGGTGTACTATATGTGTATGAGCAGGTATCTGGCTTGGCGGAAATCTTCGCTCTGGTGTACCGGAGTTTTCAAGCCAGTTTACCGAGTCCTACGGACTCTCTCACACGGATTACAGGAGAGGATTATGCCCAAAAATTATTTCACTCCAGCATGCAGCGGAGCTTCATATCTCTTAACGGGTAGTCCTGTTAGTATCTGCTGATACTTATGTATCTGTTCACTTACAGGCTACCAACTGTCAGGAGGCAGGATGTAACGCCGTCCTGCAGGACCCTTGCGGTCATGAGGTCTGCCGGACCCACGCTCCCTGTGCTGTCCGCCATAATGACTTGATCGTGTGGCACCATGAAGCCTGCTCCATTTGCTACAAGCTAGTGGAACAGTTTTCTACCGGAGTAAGTATATACCGGCGTAGGTATCGTCTCTGTTCTTGGTATATACAGTAGTACCTCGAGATACGAAAGGCTCTACTTACGAAAAACTCGAGATACGAAAGCCAATGCGAAAAATTTTACTGCTCTACATACGAAAAGTTTTCAAGATACGAAAGGTTGTTGCTGTAAAGTCCCGAGATTCGCCCGGACCACAGAGAACAATTTTAAAACTCCCGCGCCGCCAACTGAGTAAACTCGCCACCATCCTCCCACTCTCCCATTGGTTCCTGATGCTAGTCACCCCATAAGGTCCTGCTCTCCTATTGGTCAGCATCTACCCCTTGTGCTTTAAGTATTCTATTGGTAAAAGGATGCTGTAAATTGAAAAACTTATTCATGCAATACATTTAATAAAAAAAAACATTAGGTAAAGATAGAATAAAGAATAGAAATGAATGGTTATTATACTGTTTGGTAGTTTCATTAGTTGAAGAGAGATACTAATGACAATTTATGGCTTACTGTGTGCTAGGAAAAATGATTGCTTGGCGCTCATTCAATACTCGTAAGACGGGTAAGAGCTGAATGTAAACAGTCGATTGGAAGGTTTGTTTTTTGTTTGTGTATTATAGTTAATGATTAATTAATAATTGTTTGAAGTGAGTACATACTGATTATTTATACATTTTATTGGCATATTCTAAGCTTTTAGCTCTTAGGTTTAGATATCAGAATCATAGACTAGGCTACAGTAGCAACCGCTAACATAGGCTAGGCTTATTGCTAAGGGACATATGCTAAAGTCCTAATATATGCAGTAAAAATGGGGTTGAACATTACATGCAGTTGAATATTACTCAAGTATGTACAGTATTTTGCCTTTTTGGAGTCATATTTCTTCCGTCGGATCGGCATTGTAACCCTAGAACATGTGTTGTAGGCCTGGGGTGTTTTTTGAGGGCTTGGAACGGATTAGCCATTTTTCATGTAAAATGTGTTCCAAGATACGAAAAACTCATAATACGAAGGCCGCCTCGTAACGGATTAATTTCGTATCTCGAGGTACCACTGTACTGTCAGATAATTTTGTGTAAAATTGTTTACATGTGACTTAGAGTCGTAAGTGTTAATGATATATCTTCGGGGCTTCATTGTAAGGACTACAATGACCCTTTATTTCAGGCTACCGTCGTGAAGGACGCCGCGGCTACCCTGAAAGCCTGGGTAGGTGGTTTTGGGAAAAACGTGTCGAAGGGGCAGCCGTACATTTTAGACAAGAATATGGCTGTCCGCATCTTCCCAGGCGGCAAGTCGACCGGCTACGTCGACCCTGTTGCGGCAGCTCCAGCTATCGCTGCCATCCAACTGCAAGTGGCGCAGGCCTTGGCGAAGGAGGGACCTATGACAGTAGGGGAAGGTGAGTTGATGGTTGAGGTAGGTTTGCTGGGCGCTCAAGGGCTTCCCTTGGGCGCATCTGGATCTTCGTCTCCTGTCCCTTCTTCCACTTCTTTCCAAGGTTTTTCTGAATCGGAAATTCTGGCTAGGACGTCTTCTGCCTCGGTTGTTCCTAAAGTGAAAGGACAACGCGAGCAAAAAACCCTTGAGAGGTCGTCTTCTAAGTTAGAAGACTTCGGCCTCATCATCTCATAAGTCTCCGGCTCACCATCCCGGAGCAGAGAAAGCAAAGTCATCCTCTTCTTCGCACTCTAAAGGGTCTAGGGGCAAGTCCTCTAAAGAGAAGGTCCGCGCTCCCACCGAGCCAGTACCGTCAACGTCCAACGGAGCTCGTCCGAAGACCCCTGCTGCGACCAGTACCTCTGGCCCCTTCGATCCTGACTCCTTTACAGCAGGGGTGATGCAACAGGTGGGGAACATGGTGGGGGCCATTATGAATGACAGGCTTGATCAAATGCTTGCCCAAATCTCCACCTCGTTTGCACAATCTGGTCAGTCAATCCAGAACATCTCGGATCGGCTGACGAACCAGGAAAACTTGCTGGCGGGCCTGAGGGAACATCCCCCAGCAGTTCTTCCTCTGGCAGGCGCCGGAGTAACCCTGATGCCGGACTACAACTCTCTTCCCCCATTCACCATGAGTAATCCTTGGAGGGTAGCAGCCTTCGCACCCTTCAAGGATGGAATGATCTCGATCCCGGACTGTGGAACTTGTTGCATCAAGGACTTCGAGTTCCACCCCGCCGATCTTCAACCACCTTTTATGGGGTATGCTAGATTGACAGAGGCAGCTCTGAACAGAGAGGACAAGATCCCGAAAGAGACTGTAATTTACAGTCGGGAGCAAGCCCAGAGAGAATGGGTGAGGTGCCTTGAAGAATGGGACTGTACCAACACCAAACTTCAGGCATCAAGAGCCATTCACAATCTTTTTTTTTTTTTTTTTTTTTTTTATTTTTTTTGGGTGGCGGAGGAGGGGGCACCACTCCCCTTCACCACAAAAATTGCGGAAGTAACCATCCAGGCCACCATGAAAGAAGAGCCTCTCCCTCAACTGAGAGAGTCGGACCCGACGTCCCCACACTTCCCAGCTTCTGAGGACCTATGGGCTGACCTTCCAGCTTCTTTTACGGTCGGGAAGCTCAAACCGGACTGTGCTATTGAACAGTTCGGGGAGAGACTCCCAAGACTATCGGACAACCTGATCCAAGCAGAGTTCGACGCAACGATCAGGTTAGGGAGGACCCTTAATGCCTTAGTAATGACAGAGGTTGCCGCCATGACATATGGTACGGAGCCTCTGTTCAAGCTTCTAGCTAAGGCTCAGACGCAGACCATACAGTCTGATCTGTACGACTTCATAGTAGCAAGACGAAACTGCAGGAAACATGTCCTGCAGGAAGCCACCATAAGGCATGAGCCTAACAAGTTGCTCTCGTCTTTGATCTGGGGAGCTGACCTCTTCCCTGAGTCTGCTGTAAACGAGGTCCATCACGAAGCGACCAGGCTCAACCAGAGCCTTAGGGTCCACTGGGGACTTTCTAGCAAAAGGAAGCCAGAAAGCACCCCCTCTGGTTCTAAGAAATTAAAGAAACCTAGGAAGTTTCCAACCTTCCAGGCACAACAGCAACAACAGTTCGTCCAAGCAGTCCCGGTATCACAATCCGTGCAACTGTCGACTTCCAAGAACCAGAGCCAGCCTATCCTCCTGTTGACGTCCCAGAACCAGCCCTTGACCTCGTACGCTGTTTCCCCAGCCTTCAATCCTGTGTTCGAAGGCCAGGCGTTCCAAGCCATCAATAGGTTTGGAAGGGGAAGCAGAGCTAGGGGTGCATTTCGACAGAGGGGTGGCGGAAGGGCACCCAACAGGGGGAGACACTTCCGTGGAGGGCGCGGAGCATGTCCTGCACAGACCCAGTGAGAACCCTCAGGTAGGAGGGAGGCTGTTCCTCTTCCGACACCGGTGGGGATTCAGCAATTGGGCACAAAGCATTGTGTCCAAAGGGCTGGGATGGAGTTGGATCAAGGGTCCTCCTCCATCCAAAACATTCCTTCAAATACCAACAAAGGAATTGACAGAGTATGCACAGGAGCTCCTTCAGAAAGGGGTAGTATCAAGAGTCAAACATTTAAAGTTTCAAGGACGCTTGTTCAGCGTGCCAAAGAAAGGCTCAACAAAATGAAGAATAACCTTAGACTTGTCCCGTCTAAACTTATTCATTCATTGCAACAAGTTCAAAATGCTGACTATCTCGCAGGTGCGGACCTTACTTCCCCGTGGGGCCGTCTACACCTCTATCGATCTTACAGACGCATACTATCATATCCCAGTCGCGAGACACTTCCGCCCATATCTAGGCTTCAGGCTAGGAGACCAGGCATTCTCTTTCAAAGTGATGCCCTTCGGGCTGAACGTAGCCCCCAGGGTGTTCACGAAAATAGCAGAATCAGTGGTCCAACAACTGAGATCACAAGGGATAATGGTAGTAGCGTACCTCGACGATTGGCTCATTTGGGCAACAACAGTCAAGGAATGCCTCAAAGCCACAGACAAAGTAATTCAGTTTCTGGAACATCTAGGGTTCCAAATAAACAAGACCAAATCCAGGCTAACGCCGGAGTCTTGTTTTCAGTGGCTCGGCATTCAATGGGACTTGAACTCCCACACTCTAATTCCATTGGTCAAAAGGAAAGAAATAGCCAAGTCAATAAGACAATTCCTCAAATGCAAACAGACGTCAAGGAGAAACCAGGAAAGGATCCTAGGTTCCCTCCAGTTTTCGTCAGTCACAGACGTTCTGTTGAAAGCAAAATTGAAGGATATAAATCGAGTTTGGCGCTCAAGAGCAAATGTCAAATCTCGAGACAAGTTGTCAGTAATTCCGCCGATTCTTCGCAAGCGTCTCCGCCCCTGGGCGGAGTCCAAGAATCTGTCCAAATCAGTTCCTCTCCAGTTCCCTCCTTCGGCGTTGGTTATCCATACGGACGCCTCTCTAAGCGGGTGGGGAGGATACTCCCAATTCAAGAAAGTTCAAGGGACTTGGTTGCCTCAGTTCCGCCGGCTTCACATAAACGTATTGGAAGCCATGGCAGTATCTCTCACTCTGAAGAGGCTTCTACCAGCCAAGAATTCCCATATAAAGCTGGTTTTGGACAGCGCAGTAGTGGTACACTGCATCAACGGGGAGGATCCAAGTCAAAGCATGTGAACCATGTCATGATAGCCATTTTTTCTCTAGCAACCAAGTACAAATGGCATCTATCCTCCACTCATCTGGCGGGAGTAAGGAATGTGATAGCAGACGCCCTGTCTCGATCAGTTCCTCTAGAATCGGAGTGGTCCCTGGACAAGCGCTCATTCCAGTGGATATGCCAAAGGGTCCCAGGTCTCCAGGTGGATCTTTTCGCATCTCAAGCGAACCACAAGCTCCCTTGCTATGTGGCCCCCAACCTGGACCCTCTGGCTTATGCCATAGACGCCATGTCCATAGATTGGACTCAGTGGAGGAAGATATACATCTTTCCTCCAGTGAATCTTCTATTGAAAGTCCTGAGCAAACTCAGGACATTCAAGGGACAAGTAGCTCTAGTAGCCCCTGTTTGGCCCAAGAGCAACTGGTATCCTCTCCTCCTGGAATTGGGTCTCCGACCTCGATGGATTCCCAATCCCAAACTATCTCAGTCAGTACAAATGAGGACTGTGTTCGCTTCCTCAGGAATTCTCAAAACCCTAACTTTATGGACTTCATGAAGTTTGCGGCTAAGAGAGATGCAAATATTGATCCCCAAAATATCCTTTTCTTAGAATCGGATAAGAGGGAGTCAACTTTACGCCAGTACGATGCTGCTGTTAAGAAACTGGCAAATTTCCTGAAGGAAACAAACACCCGAACCATGACAGTTAATTTAGTTATATCCTTTTTCAGATCCCTGTTTGAAAAAGGTCTAGCAGCTAGTACTATTACCACTAATAAGTCAGCTTTAAAGAAAATCTTCCAGTTTGGCTTTAAGATAGACTTAACAGACTCCTACTTTACGTCTATTCCTAAAGCCTGCGCTAGGCTCAGACCTTCAGAAAGACCTAGTTCAGTTTCATGGTTCTTGAATGACGTTCTCAAACTGGCTTCAGATACTGACAACGATTCCTGTAACTACCTAATGTTATTAAGGAAAACATTATTTTTACTAAGCCTGGCTTCAGGAGCCAGAATATGAGAACTGTCGGCCCTTTCCAGAGCCTCTGGACATGTAGAATTCCTCCCCTCAGGAGAAGTCCTACTATCTCCAGATCGTAGCTTTTTGGCAAAGAATGAGGACCCCTTAATGAGATGGGCCCCTTGGAAGGTCCTCCCTCTTCCACAAGACCCTTCTCTTTGTCCGGTGACGACCTTACGAGCCTATCTGTCCAGGACATCTTCTAGATCCTCAGGCCCCCTCTTTATGAGGGAAAAAGGTGGCACTATTTCAATAAAAGGAATTAGGCAACAAATCCTGTATTTTATCAAACAAGCTAACCCTGATTCATTCCCTAAAGCCCATGACATCAGGGCGGTAGCCACCTCTATGAGAAATATTCAACAATTCCTGTTTTTTTATCAATTTCATCATAAAATGCACTTTTTGTGATAAAACTATTAAAAAACCAAGTATAAAAATTTTTAGTGGGTTTTTCTTGAGTTTTAACTAACAAAATAGGCTGTTTTCAATGTTATTACAGGGGTTCCAACTATTCGTGGGTTTGAACTATTCACCGGGGGATCTGGTATGCATCCCCCTTGAATACAGAGGGACCACTGTATATACAGGCGGCCCTCGGTTAGCAGCAGGGGTTCCGTTCCTGACCGCCTACGCACGCATTCTTTCGAAGTACTAGACGAAATTACAATAGCCTAACTTTGTCCCATCTTCTTGTTACATAAGTTCAAAAACAGCAAAAGAGATTCATGAGAGTATTGTTTTAACAAATATTCGTTGCATAAACTTGTACAGTCATGAACAACCGAACGAGAAACAACTGTACGTTTATATATTTGCTTGACTCTCTCTCTCTCTCTCTCTCTCTCTCTCTCTCTCTCTCTCTCTCTCTCTCTCTCTCTCTCTCTCTCTCTCTCTCTCTGTTTTTTAAAAAATAACCCAGAGAGAGAGAGAGAGAGAGTGGTTGGAAAACGCCTGGGGAGTTAGTAGTTTACCTTACCATGATGTGCATATATGTATACACATGGACAGAATGAAAAATACATATAACACAACATTTCTTCATTGGATACAATACATGCTGAACTACATTAATTAAATGTCAATAAAACTTCTCTTCCAGAGACAGAGGGAGAGAGAAGGGGGGATGGGAGGCCCAGTAATTGATATTATTTTGACCCTTATGCTAAAACAGACGCAAAAGTGTTTGTGATCTTTTTTATATTCTATGAGTTTTGTGTATTTTACATATATTTTAAACTTGAGCAGGTAGAATTATTACAGTCAGCTATGTATTTAATATGCTCTGTTGGATAACACTGTATTGTACATATTTTTAGAATCAAATACTTACACATATATCTCTAAAATATATAATTTTGCATATACTATATATTTTTAAAAATTATCTATTCAGTTGAATGTTATATAAATTATAAAGTACTACCTATTAGAATAACCAATTAATTACTGTGTTACTTAAGAGATTCCATTACCTGGATGAGCAAACCCTAACTGTCTGTTAAGATGAGGTGATAAAGATCATCCTATTTTTTATTTATTAATTTTTTTATGAAAGGACCAAAAAGTATAAGCTTTTTTTAGTTTTTCGTACAGACCAATTGCTACTCCTAAGCTTTGCATCTTTTTACCCATGTATTGAAAACTCCTTTTATTTATAGACGAAGTACCAGTCAGTGGTGGGACTCTGACCTTATGGAAACTTTACCTGTTCCTGTTGAAGAAGCTAGGAAGAATGTTGCTCTTCTGATACCTGTTGCAAAGCATGAACCTAAGGTAATAAGATATTTGTTGTAGTGGTTATGTACAACTCTGATGAATATGCATTCAATATGAGAACCACTTGAAGTGCCTTTTTATATTCATAAATAAGTTTCATATGACTGAATGATTCTTAATCTGTTTCAGGTTGACCTGTACCAAGATCATTATCGACCAACAGAATTCTGTGTATTATCTGAGCTCTTCAGTTATCACATGAGTCATTCAGTTAGGTATGTTTGTTAATGCACTATTCTTCTATTGCTTAACGTGAATGATGGAGAAACACAATTTTGATACGCACATATAGTTCTTTATTAGATCCATGACGTTAACATCGATATGGTTATATTGTTAGGCGTTTATACATGTAGACTTGACGTATGTAGCGTAACTTGAAGTGATGTGATGTGATGTGATGTGATGTGGTTCAATTACTATGGATAAAAGAAAAGAAATCAATGTATGAATAATATGCTAATTTATACAAAATTACTAAGTTAAACAACTAAGACTGATAGAAACAATATGCAAAGCTTAATTAAGTAAATTATGCCTATATAATGGCTAATTACAAAAAGCTAATACACAAAGTCAATGTAATTAAGGCTCATATAAAGGCATATGTTATATCATGTAGGCTTACAAATGGGAAAAGATGAATCCGCTATTCTAAAACAATATAATAGGCGTTTACTTACAATTGTGTTCCTATAACAAACAGTCCAAATATTCCTCAGTAAATACCAACTTTCGTTACATTCGTTATATCCGTTCTGTATGAAATCTCTTTTTAAACTGATAACTTTCCTCATTTGTTTACAGGAAGACACTATCGATTACCAAAAAGTTTACGTGACCGATAACTATGCATGAATTAGCTAAAACAACCAACACCAAGTAAACAATTATTATGCCGAGCGTAGACTCGAACCAGCAACTACCACACAGCAAACCTTAACATTAACCATCGCGATAACAACACAACACGAACATTATTTACAGTTAATCGTTGGGCATCAACATTACTCGACCTCTAAATCATGATTTACAAAAAAAAATATAGGATGCACAACTAATATTTCATTTCATACTACAATACGTGAATAGAACATGAATAAACCAAGCTTAAAGAACGAACATTAAAACGATAAACACAACAAAAATAAAAATGAGTTTTTGACAAACAGATATGAAACTAGAAATATAAATGTCATATAGTGTCTCTGGATTAATATATATAACGCTTGATCTTCTTTGGATTAAGAGTACGAGCTTGGTCACTGGTCTGTGCAGTTCAGAAGATTGGGTTCGAAGTTTGACGCTTCTCACAACACCTCTGGAGTCTGGCAGTACCTCTGTTACGGTTTAGAGAATATGAAGATCTGTCAGAGTAGTCTGACCTCCAAGGTAGTTTGAAGCCATCTATATGCATGGCCGTCGGATGACCCTTTGCCACATTTGTGACATTTTTCGCTTGTTCACTGCACCCCTTCGATGTATGATTCAGACCGTAGCAACTGAAGCATCTACGCTGCTCTATAATAAACTTTCTTTTCTCTTCGAGAGATATCTGCCTGAAATCTGCACAGTTATCCAGATCGTGATTTTTGCCGCAGTAAGTAAAAACAGGAGGGTGACCCAAAACCACGAGTTCTACTTTGGCTCTCACGATTAACTTGCATAGCAAATGCAGACTCTGTTGGTTTCCCTTTTGATGGTTTACTAGAATTCAGTTCTCTATGCATTGCTTCTTTGCCGAACACTGGGTCATTGACACACTCTGCAGCGTTAATAACAAACTGGACAATGTCACCAAAGCACGAAGACCTGTTCTCGAGGAGTCTGCGGTTTGTGGCTTTTTCGCGCCATTTATTCTGGAGATAACTTGGCAATTTCTGGACTGCCACCTGCAGGTTCGGTGCATGATCAAGAACAGCTAGGTGAGTAAGTGTTTGCATGGCGCAGAAGCATTTTAGCAAGTAATGCGAATATCTTTTCAGACATTTCCCTTCGTCTGGTTTTATCGGCTTCCACTCGTTTAGTTGTTTCAAGTATGCCAGGGATACTTTATAGGGATCACCATACTCTTGTTGTAGCAACTGTCTTGCCTGACTATAGCCTTGGTCTGCCTGCATGTATAAACAGCTGCTGATGAGGTCCTTAGTTCACCGTCGGTATGCTGTAGAAGGTAGTAAAGTCTGTCACTGCTACTGGCTGTTCTAGAGGAGATCCTGGTGTCAAACGCCAGTATGAAGTCACTGTATTCCAGAAGATCACCGGTAAACTTGGGAACTTCTGGTGCACGGCCAAAGCCTAGAGCTGTGGCAATACCAATAATCTGTTGCGTATGGTGTTACTGGAGCAAATAAGGCAGTGGA